>NC_041389.1:451368093-451376019 GCF_002162155.2 Triticum dicoccoides | reverse complement strand
CTCACTGAGGCCACCGACACGGGACCTGGAGGACGGAAGAAGAGATAATGGGCTCGGGGGCATCCGCAACACAGCCGACGGGAGGGGACTTCCTCCACTGCCGCCGCGGAGCCGATCGGACGCACGGACAAGGGGCCTACCAAGCGCCAAGGCCCAGTCGGACCCAAAAGGGTCCGGATAGCCCCTGCCGTCACGCTGCAACTCGCCGCCCGACGAAGCCACCACCACCGCAGACCACCGCCTCCTCGCCACAATCACCAGGGAGCAGTGCCGTCGTCCCGCTCCAACCCAGATGGAGCCCGAAAGGGCCCAAATCTGGGTCGCGCGGGTGCCGCCAACCACCAGCACTACCACGTCGACCCACGACCAACGTCCACACCGCCGCATCAAGGGCCCCGAGGCCCGCGGAAACCCCGCCGCCGAGCCACAATGCCCCCAGCCGAGCAGCACCGCCACCATCGGGAGGCCCCGCGCCCCCCATTGACGGTATTGCACCGTTCGCTCTCTCGCCCCCCCCCCTCCCCCGGCTACGGGTGAACCCCCAAATCTCCCCTCTCTCTCCTCCGGCCCCCGTCCTTCTCCCCTCCCGTCGCCACCGGCTTGGTCCACCGGGCCCTGCTCGTGCGGCGCTGGTGGCAGCGGGTCGTTCTTTCCCCATTGCCTATATTACTAGAGCTATCTTAACGGAGAGCCCCACCGAGCGACTGGTCGCCTACTTGCCACCATCCAACCTGCTCCTCACTGGAGTCGCATGCATCCCTACAGCTGCATGCCTAGATGACTGCACGGTGGGGAAAAGAGGAGTTGGTCCATGAATGAGGCAGGGGAGGAGGGAGGGGTGGGGGCTGCAAATTTATCCTGCATTCGATCATGCCTTATGGTAACTATCATGATGTGGAATTGGTCAAAACTCAAAATGGCACATGAACCCATTGTTGAATTAGATAGGGCCTCACTTATTGCCATTTAAGACCGAGATGACGAATTTTTATAATTGTATAAAGTTTGGAGTTCAGTGATGTTCGAATCTTAATGTAATTTTTATGACGTTTGAGGTATTTTGAACTCCTAATGAACTTTGATAATAGATCCGGATCATTTTTGAAAAAAAGAAGAAGGCATTTTCAAGATAGTATTATGACCTCCCATGCATCTCACTCCTCGTCAAATCCTTCCAAAATTCCTACAAACGGGCCCATAGCCGCCCCTCTCGAACTAACGCAACAACCTCTTCATCGCCTTTGACACATAAAACAGGCAGCACCCTCCTCTCTGCTCACTGATTGTGCCTGCGTTTGTATCCCTACAAGGCAAAGGCTGCATGCGTGCATGCTTGCATGCCTGCACCACGCCAGCGCCACACCGCACAATTCCTGACCATGCATGCCTGCACTCGATGACACCCGCATGCATGGCATCCGCATGCACGTCCGCCTCACCTCGCCGCAGCGCTTTCTTGAAATGAAGAAACGCGGCAGAGCAGCGGCGTGGCGCCATGCCGTGCTACTCGCCGTGCTTGCTGCAAAGGAAAACGAAAGGTTCCAGGCCGTCTGGCAGCGGCAACCTGGGACCTCTGCCGACGAGGCAGGAACTGATATCGGTAGACTGGTCATGTCATGTCACCAGGCCATTCATCGTATAGACAGTAGGCTTGGCGTCATGCACAGCGGGTCAGCGCGGTGGACATCACGGTACGCATCTGCCGGTTTCTGAGCAGATGGAGATGATTGACGATCGATCGAGGAACAACGGCGACGCGGCGCCTTTTTGGAAACTCAGACAAGTGCGGAAAGCAATCGGGACGTACATTTGTTCTTTCTTTCTTGAGGAACACCGATTACAACATAGATAGATGCACACGCACTTACACAGCGCCTTCTGAAGATCAGCATGCTTCTTTTTTTGTCGACAGAATGAGTTGGGAAGTCACAACCGTAATGCTCCTATTTATGATGCTATTGTGCCACACAAGTTACGACGAGCTGCTATTTTTTCCTTTGGCAAGTCCGCGCCATGGCGGTTGTTGTCAGGAAGTGGACTGTCAGCACTCGAAGCCCAAGCAGCAAGCACCCCTGCGAAATGCGGATATGGCCGGCGCTGCCGAATCAGGTTGTCCACATTGACGAATCGAATCTGGAGCTGGGCTTCCTCTTCCGCTTGGGCCTTGATGGGCCGGCCTCGCTCTCCTCTCCTTTTCTCTGCTGCAAAACAAAAGGATGCTGTTCTAAGACAAAGGATACAGAAGATGATCTACAGCCTTGCAATATGACATGATTTTATTGCGGTCAAAAAAAAAAACATGACATGATTTTACTATTCAAATCATTCTAAAACCAAGGATGCCCTTGCTCTTTTGCTGACCTAAACACAGAGTATGGTGCAGTGTTTCAACTTGTGTGTGTGTGTGTGTTTAATTTCGATGCTTCCAAGATGAATCAGAATATCTACTTCAAACTTCTGACAGTGCTATGGATAAATGAATTGTATCTAAACTGAACTGCACATGTAGCGAAACTGCAAAAGTGAATACCATCATACTGATATACCCTAGCAGCAAGTCATTAACTTTCCTTGTTCAAGGGAAATAGGGCTAGATAAGGAACATGTAACATGAACAGGGAGGCTACTGGAGACCTGGAGTAACTGTAAGTTAGGCCTTCACAAACCTTTGCGTGGTCTGCCGCTAGGGTCATCTTCTTTTTCTCACCACAGGCCGCATCAGCTGCCTGCGCTATGACCTAGAAATAACATGTCAGCTTAGTCAAATTCACAACATCACAGAGACAAGAGCAAAATGATTCTGCTGAAAGAAGAACGTACCGCCCATGGAGCATCCAAACCCTCAAGATGAGATTTCAGCATGTTCGCCACCCGCCTCTGCTCCACCCAATTAAGCCGTCGGAGGAGGCTAACCTGCTGCATTCACATCAGACACTTCTAAAAATCCTCACTCCAAGATCGTAAGGAAATGTTGATCCGATATATTAAAATCTTGGTAGCTTTCAGTTCGACGCGGAAGGATGAAGTTTACCTGATCTGGCGGGGCAGGCAAGTTCAGACTGATGGCTACGCCCATCATACGTGCCAGTTCCTGCCAACAAGGGTTATTACAGTGTGTCACACTCAACATCTTCAACAGTAATGAAATTAACATATATAGGTTAACAAGGGAAGTGAAGCTATTATACATGCATCCTTTGCTGAATCCCATGGCCGGCTCTCCACAGCTCCTCTACCTCAGAGCGTTCGTGTTCCCACGCCTCCCACTTCTTCAATCTCCAACCCTCTTTTCGCCTTGGCGTGCGCACGATGCCGGCCTTCTTGTATGCATCCAACCGCACAAGTGACTTCACATACATATAGGATTGCATATGCCGGATCCAGCGGGGGCTGAAATCTAACAGCTTTGCCAACTTGGTTACGTCAATCGTAAATTTCTGGCTAGTCAATTCATGGCAGTATATGTCATCGTTACCACTATGCATGGCAATCTTATCCCCGTAGATGAAATGCGGTCTTAGAATTTCAAGTGCTGATAACTCAATACTATGCTTCTGGATCCAGCTTTGCTTCACCTTGTTGTCAAGTGTCCAAACATGCAGCCTCCGTGCAAGCCCGGAATCTCTTCTGGCTTGAACAGCAGCCACAGACACCTTGGAATCTATCTCCGTGATCCGATATAGCGGATTACCAAATGCAGGATCCGCAAAATCAACTTTGGGCAACCGTATTAATTTCTGACGTTCATCTCCGAGATCAAAGCATACGACGGCCCGTCGCCAGCTGCTTTCTTCGTCTTTGGTTAGCCAGTACATTGCTCCGTCAGCATTGACGACCCCAGTTTGTTTCACACAGAACAAGCTCAGAGCTTGTTCAGTTCTGACGTCCCTCCACTTCTCACCGCCCAGCGTGTAAACTTGAATGACACTGAAGGAACCACCGACGTGGTGGCGCTCCTCGCCCGGAAGAAAGTGCATGATCTTGTATTCATTTGTGGCTGGGCTGAAACCAAAGCTGTAGAACAAATGGTGATCAACCCTCGAGTGAAGCTTCACGGGTTTGGCGAGGTGCATACATTCACCGGTGGCAAGGTTGGCTATCTTGATGGTTGATTTATCCGAGTACAAGCAAACAAGGCCATTGCACGAAGCGCACAAGAAATCATCAGGCTCAATCACGGGCACATCCCGTGTCGACGGCGACCAGGCCTCATCAAAGAGGACTGCTTCGCTAGGGAAGGACTTGCCTGAAGCCCGGCCTCGTTGGAAAAATAAAAGGGGGCGAGGCTGCGCGTGCCGGAGGTGTGCCATGGTGAACTGCCGATCCTGGATAATGCCATCCCACTGCTTGCAGACAACACGGCACCGCAGCAGATTGCTCACTGGAAGCCTCACAAGTATCAGTTCGATGATATCTTGCGGCAATCTGGCCACTCGTTTCTTCTTTGTTGGCTGCATCGCCATGGCTTCCATCGAAGCCACAGCAAGAGATCTACGAGATCCTTGGGCAATCAACAATTTCAGGGACTGGCAAGCCAAACGAACTCAGAAACTGAATAAACTCTGCAGAAAATACATGAAAGCAAGGTCATTCAGCGCAATTTTTAGACATCATGGGATCAAAACAGGAGCTGAAGAAATCGCTATGCTCTGAACATTATCCCTCTTTATATGACTATGCCCAAGAGGTTCATCAAGCAATCCATAATCTTTGAATCTAATCTAATTATATACAAAAAAATAAAATACTCCCTCCGTCCGAAAAACCTTGTCCCAAGGTTGTCTCTCAAATGAATGTATCTAGCACCAAGTTAGCGCTAGATACATCTATTTGACACCTCCACTATTTCGTACTCGCCTGAATTTCATACTATAGATCCCGACGGATTGAACGTTTTTCCATTGCAGGTTGCAACCCTAACGATCGATTTGTATTCCCTACGGGATCAAGCAGGCGCGTGATGTGGAAGAAGCGCGGTTGCAGAAAACGTAGAGGAAGGGAAAACGAGATCCGGAGTTAGGGGAGGGGAGACTCACGGGCGAATTCAGATGAACTCCTCCGCCGGCGCCTTGGCCCCCGCAAGATGAGAAATAAATGATGAGATCACGCCGCCGTTTCATCGAGAGGGAGCGCGGTATTTAACCGCCTGTGGGCCGGACACGGCTCACAGAATTCCGTCTCTGGCCCGGTGGTGAAGTGGCCAGGTTCGGAACGGACACGCCTTCAATCCCCAACCCCTTTGTGGCACCTATAGCGTTGGTCATATTGTTATTTGTCTCTAAAATAAACCGCTTCCCACGGTTTTTTCGTGGCGGTTTCCTGTGGGTCTTTTCAGGACGTTTTTTTTCTTTTTATACTTCGTTTAAATTATTTTATCCGTGAACTTTTATTTCAAATTCCCAGAAAAATAATTCCTGAACCTTTTTAAAATTCATGAACTTTTCTCAAATCCATGACCACTTTTTGAATGTGCGGCTATTTTCCAATCCATTATATATTTTTTTAATTCATGAACTTTTTAAAAATCCATAAACAATTTTCCAGATCCAAATACGGGGAGGTCAAGAGTCAAGACAACCAAGGATACTTGCAGCATGAACCATTCATGCCCGTCTTATACACTACATGTCTATAAAACCCATGTGACATGGGGTATTTGGAGGAACATGTATTTTAGACGATGTTACAGTTGAATAAACACTATCTGCGGTGAGGCCTCACGTGATCTTCAGGATCCTGGCTAAAAGGTACACCAATAGGGTGACCCTTCTCGCGGACTCCGTCACCCACCCCGACCAATCCGCCTTCATACAAGGCCGGTTTATTTTGGATGGGGTGTTGGTCTTCCACGAAGTCCTGCATGAAGTCCGGTCCAAAAACCACCGCGCGGTGTTCCTTAAGCTAGACTTTCACAAGGCATACGACATTGTCCACTGGCCCTTCCTTCGGGAAGTTTTGCTTCGAAAGGGCTTCGACGACCGCTGGGTGACCCGTGTTATACAACTTGTCACCTGCGGTAGGACGGCGGTCAACATCAACGGTGAGATAGGCCCCTACTTCCCCACCCTATGTGGGGTGCGCCAGGGTGACCCGTTCTCCCTGTTCCTTTTCAACATGGTTGTCGATGCCCTTGCGGTCATCCTTGATAAGGCCAAAGCCTGCGGCGATATCCGGGGCGTTGTCCCCCACCTAGTGGACAGAGGAGGGGTTTCCCTCCTCCAATATGCGGACGACACCATAGTCATGGTGGAGGGCTCCGTGTCCGACATCGCCAACCTGAAGTTCCTCCTCCTGTGCTTCCAACAGATGTCGGGTCTCACCTTCAACTTCGACAAGAGCGAAATGATGGTCCTTGGCTACCCCCCGGACGAAGCTTTGTCCATTGCGGACCGGCTGAATTGCCGCTTGGACTCCTTCCCCACGACTTACTTGGGGGTGCCCATTAGTGACTCCAGACTCACCGTCGCGGATCTTTGCCCGACAGTGACTAGGATGCAGCACAGGGTTGAACCCTAGAGGGGTCGCTGGCTGTCGAAAGCTGCCAGGGTGATCCTAATCAACTCCTCGCTTGCCAGCCTTCTCTGGTTTCTCATGAGCTTCTACAACCTTCATGAGACCCTCCATCAGGAGGTGGCCAAATACCAGTCGAGGTTCTTCTGGGTGGGCGAGGGCGACAGGCAGAAGTACCATATGGTGAGCTGGCCCGGCATCTGCAAACCCAAAGACCAGGGTGGCCTTGGGATCCTGTCATCCCGACGCATGAACATTGCCCTCCTGACCCAATGGTTGTGGCGTATTGCCAATGGGGAGGGAGGCCTCTGGCTCACCATCATCCGTAATAAGTACCTCTGTGGCCAACCTCTGGCCTTTTGCCAACGTACGGGTGGATCCCAGTTCTGGCAGTCCGTGATCCAGCTTCTGCCCGTACTACGCATCGGCACATCCATCTTGGTTGGCTCCGGGGCCTCGACCTTGTTCTGGTTCGACCGCTGGCTAGGGGACTCCCCCCTGGCTGCGCGATTCCCAGATCTATTTGACTTAGGGCATCTCGCCTTTCGGCGCCCCTTTGGCCCCATCGAGGTGGCCGCCTGGGACTCCCTCCTCCAAGACATAGCACTTATGCCGATGAATGTCGTGGAGGACCGGGATGTTCTTTCCTGGCGCCTCGAGCCCTCTGGCCGTTTCTCCACGAAGTCCCTATACGGCGCCATAGCTCCCTAGACGGCCCCGGAACTGTTTAGCCTGATCTGGGACATCCGACTTCCGCTGAAGATCAGGATCTTCCTGTGGCAATGGATCCATGGACGTGTCCCCTTTGGGGTTGAAGTCCTCAAGCGTAATGCCCGGGTGATGGGATGTGCCCCATCTGTGGCACGATTGAGGATGCTAACCACATCTTTTTCTCGTGCCACTCAGCCCAGTTCCTTTGGGCCTGCTTCCGCGAAACGGTTGGGGGACAGTGGTGTAATACCAACTTACCCGACCTGCTTGCCAAGCTTAACGCTTCCCCTACTCGCTACCGCCATATTAGATGGCTGTGCGTTGGGGTTCTCACCTGGACGCTTCGGAACATTCGCAATAAGCTTGTTATTCAGAAGGTACCCCTCCAACGTGCGATTGACGCAATCTTCAAACTGTGTGGTTACCTGCAGTTTTGGCGGCCGCTTAGCCGCCCCCAGGACCGGGACGTCATCACCACCCACTAATAGAAAACAGGGCTTTGGTCCAGGCCGGGTTAGCCCATTAGTCCCGGTTCAGTCATGAACCGGGACTAATGTGAGCATTGGTCCCAGTTCATGTGGCAAAGGCATTAGTCCTGGTTCAAATGCCCGGTTGGTGCCATGAACCGATACTAATGGGTGCGATGCCCATTAGTACTGATTAGTGGCACGAACCGGTACTAAAGGTCCCATTTTCAAACTGTAC
>NC_041389.1:451196043-451367873 GCF_002162155.2 Triticum dicoccoides | reverse complement strand
GCGTGGATCGCCTTTTCAGTTTTGTAAAAAGCAAAAGAAAATGATAAAAACTTCAAAATTAAAATCCTTCGAGATGTAGTTATGTTACTACATCTACTAGTTAGGAAAATTTAAAAATTTAAATTTGGACATGTTTCGCAAAAAGTGTAGGGAAAATGTAAAACGACTATAACTTTTGCATACTATGTCAGAAAAAAACGTATAATATATCAAAATGTTCAGCACGAAAATCCGCATCCGATTTTGACAGCCTATGGCCTGTTTGCAAATTTTTAGAATCCTCAAATTCTAAAAGGAAAAAAAGTTATGCTCAAATTTCAGCTTTTTTGGATTTTTTTTTATTTTTGTTAAATCTTGTCAAACTATGGTCAAACTGCTTATTCAAGAAAAGTATTAGTGTTACTAAATAATTATTCAAGAATATTAGGGTTACTAAATAATTATTTCAGTTTTTTGAATTTTGGTCAAATCTGGTCAAATTGTGGTCAAACAATGGTCAAACAATGGTCAAACTACTTATTTAAGAAATATTAGTCTTACTAAATAATTGTTTCAGTGTTTTTGAATTTTGGTCAATTCTGGTCAAACTGTGGTCAAACTATGGTCAAATTGTGGTCAAACTACTTATTCAAGAAATATTAGTGTAACTAAATAATTATTGTTTTCTAGAATAATAATTTCAAACTCAAATAGTGAAATGTGTGACTTCATGCTCAAGCTAAATTCCTGAGGGTTAATAGGATTGACATCTTACTATTGTTAGGAAAACAACAAGTGCAGACTTGGAAACGAGGGAGAATAGAACCCGAAAGTTAAGCGTGCTCAGGCTGGAGTAGTGAGATGGGTGATCGTCCGGAAAGTTAGATGATTTGAAATAATGAGGGGTGATTAGAGTTAGAGGTTAAATTGAGCAGTGATGAGGGTGATTAGAGATTAGAGGTTAAAATAATTCAGAAATTTGAAAATAAAAAAATTCAAAAAAAATCAAAAAAAATCAAAAAAATCATAAAATTTCCTTTAGTACCGGTTGGTGTTACCAACCGGGACTAAAGGTGGACCTCCAGGCAGCGGCCACGTGGACGGCCTTTAGTCCCGGTTCGTGTAAGAACCGGGACTAAAGGGGGAGGCTTTAGTAACGACCCTTTAGTCCCGGTTCCAGAACCGGGACTAAAGGCCCTTATGAACCGGGACAATATGCCCTATTTGTACTAGTCACCCTCCTCTCTGATCTTCGCTCGATGGCGCTCCGCGTGGCTCCCCTGCTGCCGCCTCCTCCTCCTGAGCCTGACTAGTCCGCCTGGCGGCCATTTGGCGTGTGTGTTTTGGGTTTAGTGTTGTTGCCGCCAGTCCCTCGCCGCTGCTCTCCTCGCTCTCTGCGTTGCCATGGCTCAAACCAACCAAGGAGAAAGGGAGAAGGAGGATGAGCACGAGGACACGGTGGTTTTTCCCAGCGCACGAACGCTGCCGGCCGCACGAACGGCCACTTGTTTCCTTTGTATTCAGAGGCTACATCACGGCCAGGCAACTTCAAGACACGGGAGGGCTTTTATACCAAGACTTGTGCACACACACACTGCATGCACGCACGCATTATCCGGCTACTACACAGCCACTAACCATTGCATGCACGCATCACACCCGAGCACTAACTAACCCACTATCAAACTCCATGCAGCTCTGGCCGCGAACGGCCGCTACCAACAGCCACAGCCACAGCGCCCAGCCGCCATCTACATGATCAAGATTAATGCTGACATTTAGGGCTTGTTGTGCTGTGCCCTCAGCTTTGCCCCTTTCTTGTACTATTTGTTCTTGTGGACCTCCGTATGTGTGTGTGGTTTGTGTTGGACATTGTTGGATGCTTGTTGTATGGTGGCTTTATAATATAAAGCGGGGCGAAAGCCTTTTTCAGTAATAAACACTATCAGCTTGATATTTTTAAGTGAGAGCTCACCTTACAAAATACATCGAATAAGGTGCACAAAAGGGGATTAATATCAATTCATAATTCAGTGACATGTATAGCCCCTTCCGTTGAAGTGGTCTGCGTCGTCTATGCACAGTTCTTGCAAAAAGTCTACCGTGGAAGAAGCTTTTTGAAACCAGCAGAAAATCATCACTGTGGCAGCAGAAAACGTTGTCGTGGGCAGTTTTTCAGCAGAAAACGCTGTCATGGAAACAGTTTTGAAAACTCTACTGTTGCAATCTATTTTTGCTGCCGTGGAAGAACTTTTCTACTCTAGCATGATTCTTCAACTTTTCTCGCTAGAGAACTCTTTTTTTCGCATATGACGATTGTATCTCATATAAACATATTAATCTTATAAAGGCTCATACCATGTCACATGCAAACCTCCTGCAAAAATAAGTGAGATGCCTCTAATCGCTTTTGCTAATTACCATGGCTGCCACAGTTAAGTGGAATTTTTTTATTTTCCTACGAAACCATAAGCATGCACTTCACGTTGTTGTTTAATAAACATAAACATGCAGGGTGCCTTAGGATATACCAAAGACTAAACTTCAGCATTATGCATGACCCCCGTGTAGATCAAATCTACAAGCCCCCTTCATCGTAAAAATTAGCATTATTCTCAACTATGGTTGAACCGAAAGAATCTGAAGCATAACTTCGGTTAGCGAACAACATACTCACAAGGAGCATAAAAATACTTCATAAATTCAGACTGCTGTAACAAAGTTCTCGAGATCAAAACTACGCTAAATAAGGGTTACAACATGAACGTCCGGTAATTAGAGCTCCCTAACCACTCCGCACACAATGCCGCATATCACCATATGCTCTAATTGTACCTGCATCTACAGAAATGCTCATGATACCATTGTAGGGGAACATGCTATACGCAACAACAAAATATTGTGCTACACGATCACACCCAGGAACAATATCAAGAGGGCAGTAATGATCAAACTCACAAATGAGTAGAGTAGCGGAAGTGGTTAAGAAGTTGGTGAAGCATGATGATTCCCACAACTAAGTTATACCGCCCAGTGCAAAAATATTCTCTGAAACGATAGCCGAAGTAGACGATCCCACCAAGGTATACATGCGTTCCAAAGAAGTAATCCAACAAAGATCCGACGTCCAAGAATATGAACACCAAAAAAACTAGAAAGAGAGAAAGCCTAGCGACGCTTCTCGTCTAGTTTGGAGTTTATCTAATTGGGATCCTAAACCTTTAGATCGAGAGAGCGTGGAGCTATGTGGAGAGGACCTCCAAGATTTGATGTGCTTTGGAGGAGATGGATGCGCGTGCGCACACACACAGGGAAGAAGGAAAGGTGCAAGAGGCCAAACCGAATCGGGGAGGAATCCTCCGCCAATTAAGGTGCAGGAGAATTAGGATTCCTCCTCCTCCCCGATTCGCCCCCCTAAGCGAAAACTCAAATTCCGGCAGCTTGATGTGCCTACAAATTTTACGTTGGACAATACAGGGGAACTACTACTGCATATTATATGAGCAACTTCATGTCCTCTTTTTGTAACAAAGCCCTGGACATGTATGCACATTTAACTTACAATGGCACAGAGAACTTTGTTGTAGGCAAAATTCTACCCAAATGTTGAGCGGTGCGCATGCGCGTTATCAAGCACGCTCAAGCAGCCGCACAGGAACCATCCATCTGCTGTAAGATCGTGACACGTGGAGAGGTGGACCGTCAAGCAGACAAGCACGAGACGGTGGTTTTTTGTCGCTTCCCCTTGGAAATTTGGGGAGACGCGCCCAACTTTTTTTAATTACTATAATTTGTGTATAGACCAAAGGGTTCGATCAGCATTTGGCAGATTGTTTAATTGGTTTCGGGAAGGAAAGCATATAAGTTCCTCGGCAAAACAAATTTTGTTGTGTAGATATTGCTATACTAGAAATCCATTCCTATATTTTACTGATATGCATGCTTCGATAGTAGTACTTATGTTACAATGAGGAGTAACGTAAGATGAAGTGAAACATGATGGACATGGCTTCGTCATCGAGCTAGCGGAGAAATGTCACGGGAGATGTTGAGGCCGGCGGCAAAAGAAATGGCCAAATGAGGTTCCTCGGCGCTAGCGAGGAGGCTGATCGGTTCCCGTGGAGCAATGCAATATTGCAACAACAACATATTGGGTTCCATTTTTAGGTGGAGAAGAACTGATGAACGACATGTGTGTGATTCATTCGTTCATTCATTTGATCCTTTTCACTCAACTCAGATTCATTAACTTTTGCACTTACCCATTCGTTTGATTGGAATGAGGACTGAGGAATATCATATATCCATAAACCTCAGATATTTAGTGACATTAATTGGAATGAGGAATATCATATCTATACTACTATTAAAAGAGCAAACATGAATCCTCCTAAAGTCACACCACAAAGTGTACACAGAAGCACCAGAGGCGTTTGATCAATCCCACTAAATCACATCCGACGTTCTATATTACATCAAAGGTCTGCCACACCAATCAACGCTCACGATTAAATGTTCTGCCAGGGCAGACGCCCACGTCCTACTTCTCCCATGATCTACCTCACGCAAAGAAGCCGCCGCACAACAGGCCACTTTAGTACGGATCCCACGCCCGCACAAGGAAATAGCACGTCCAATTCGCATGGACTTGCTCGACTATACGGAAAGAAATCTGCTAAATTAGGGGGGAATCAATCCAGGCGTCCGGCTTGACATGCGCCATCGCTGCTTGCTGCCCTCCGCAGACGTCGAGGCACCGGACGACGACCGCGATGACGAGCTCTTCGCCAGCACAAGTACAACCGCCGAGTCACCCGACGACGGCCACGACGACGAGCTCTTCGCCATCACAGGCGCAGCCGCCGAGGTGCTGAAAGTGCGTTATGTCGACTAGAGGGGGGGTGAATAGACGATTTTTATGAATTCTTCACTGAGGAATTTGCCGGTGAGGAAATTCCTTAGCGAAGAACTATTAGCAGCGGAATAAGTACTCAGAAGTAAGCATAACAGAATACAAGCATGGTCATCATGATGAAATGAAGACTAGCACAGAGTACAGAAAGCGTAATCACAGGATAACACAAGATGAAGACAAACAGACTAAAGAAATTGAACTGAGGAAATTGAGAAAGTCTTCAGTCAAAGTCTTCAAACACAGATATGAACAAACACTCAACACAGTAATGAGAAATGAAAGGGTTGAGGAAATAGAACCAGTAGGTTGGTGAAGACAATGATTTGGTAGACCAGTTCCAACTGCTGTCTCAGTTGTACGTCTGGTTCGAGCGGCTGAGTATTTAAACTCGAGGACACACAGTCCCGGACACCCAGTCGCTGAGCACGCAGCTCAGGACACCCAGTCCTCACCGTATTCTCCTTGAACTAAGGTCACGCAGACCTCGTCCAATCACTCGTGGTAAGTCTTCAGGCGACTTCCAAACCTTCACAGACTTGGTCACTCGGTGATCCACAATTCCTCTTGGATGCTCTAGACCTTGACGCCTAACCGTCTGGAAGAAGCACAGTCTTCAAAGGTAACAAGCGTCGGATCCACGCAGGATCAATTTCTTCAGTGATGCTCAATCACTTTGGGTTTGTAGGGGTTTGGTTTTGAGTTTTCCTCACTTGATGATTTTCGCTCAAAGTCCTCGGAGGATGGGTTGCTCTCAAATGACAAGTGTCAAGTTCTCTCGGAGCAGCCAACCAGCTAGTGGTTGTAGGGGACGGCTATTTATAGCCTAGGGAGCAGCCCGACATGATAAGACATAAATGCCCCTCAATGATATGACCGTTAGGTGGATAAGATATTTTGGGACAGCTGGCGCGCAGCACAGCAACGGTCGGAAATTTGACTCTCAAATTCCTCAAGGCTATCATGTTCCTCACTGTGTAGGTAATTCGTACTAACGAATTCCTAACTCCTCAGTCAGAACAAATTCATCAGTGACCAGACGAACTTTGTCTCTGTCACTAAAGAAAGTGACTGAACTGTATGAGATTTCCAAAGGCTTCACTCGAAGGGATTGGTAGGTGTAGGATTTTGAGTTGAGCATCACATGGAAATTTTTCCTTAGTATTTCCTCGACCCCCTTTAACAGTACGGTGTTTCCTATGACTCAAGAAAGAGAAAATGAAACTATGAAAACAATAGTCTTCACACTTCATGTTCCTCGGAAAGTCTTCGGAATATCAAAGTCTTCAGTTGAAGAACTTCATTTTTAGGGGTCGACTTTCTCTGTAAATATCAAACTCCTCATAGACTTATAGACCTGTGTACACTCACGAACGCATTAGTCCCTTAACCTATAAGTCTTCAATACACCAAAATCACTAAGGGGCACTAGATGCACTTACAATCTCCCCCTTTTTGGTGATTGATGACAACATAGGTTAAGTTTTCAACGGGGATAAACATATGAAGTGAATACACTGATATTGAGGAGTTTGATTACAAGATATAGAAGAACTCCCCCTGAAGATGTGCATAGTGAGGAATTTGCTTTTGAGGCAATGCACATTTGAAGAGTTGAATCATGGAGATCTCCCCCTATATCTTGTAATTCATACACGCATTTGATATATAATATGAAGAATTTGAAATGCATGATGAA
The DNA here is from genome assembly GCF_002162155.2 of Triticum dicoccoides. NCBI lineage: Eukaryota > Viridiplantae > Streptophyta > Magnoliopsida > Poales > Poaceae > Triticum > Triticum dicoccoides. The sequence continues at coordinate 451,361,283 of NC_041389.1, read as the reverse complement.
ATATGGTGCCTGATGAGATTCAGCATGCGTGCAATGTCATGAACGAGGAATAAGCATGCAAAGCATAATGCAACAAAAGTATCAGCGCACCATCGGGTTTAAGATTACAACTTGATCCAAATAAAAGTTTCAGAAGAACGAGAGTTGTAACTTAAAACAATGCCCTTAATATAGACCCGCTTGAAGACTAACTCAGATTTCTCCCCCTTTGTCATCAAATGACCAAAAGGATTGAAACTGAGGACTAACGCCCCTGAAGAATTTCAAGTCGATGGAGGAGCGCCAGCGTTGTCGGGGTTGTTTGTTGAAGCAGGGCCTGCCGCAGTGTCGTCCAAATCTTCATACTCATCAGTGTCACACGATGAAGAATAAGAGCTGGCCACCAAGGAAGGAACTTTGACCTTCTTGAATTTCTTCGGTGGAGGTGCAGACCAGTCAAATTCTTCCTTGAGACCCATATTCTTCAGATCTGCAGCGCTGTAGACATGAGAGAGAACAGCCCAGGTACGGTTGAAGGTTTCATGGAGGTAGTATTGGTTTTTCTTCACTGCATTGTGTGTTGAGGTCATGTTGTGAAGAATTGAACCAAACTGACGCTTGACCCATTTGTGGTTGCGATCAACCTTCTGATGAAGACTAAGGAGTAACTCACGGTCAGTCATCACCCGGGGTGCTGTGGCTTGAGGATTTTGCTTGGCTGAGGTATTTGTGGCAGAGTCATGTGTGGCAGAATCGTCATTGGTAGAGTAAGAGGCAGCCTTGCGAAATTGACCATCCAATGAACGAATGCCTTCATCGATCACAGCAACGGCCTTACCTTTATCATCAGCTGATGAAACTGTCCATTTAAGGACTTCAATGGGAGGCAAGTAGCTACCGTGGTTCAGGGTGTCAGCTTTGTAATTCAGTGAAGATCTTGCCCTAATGAATCTCATAATCCAAGGAGCATAGGGCTTCAGCTCGAATGGTGACATAGCAATATTGGCCAGAGTCCTCATGAAGAAATCATGGAAGTTGACGGGAACGCCATGAATGATGTTGAAAAGCATATTCTTCATGATGCCAATGACTTCTTCATCATTTGAGTCGTGGCCTTTGATGGGACTCATTGTCTTCGTCAGAATTCGATAGACAGTCCGAGGCACATACAGTAATTCCTTGACGAGGAATTTGGTTCGTGAGGCCTGCCTTGGCTTCAAAGGCTTCATCAGCACTTGCATATAGTGATTTGAAAGTTCTGGTTTGTTGTAGATACAACGAGCACCATCAAGTGGAGGACTGAGTGGTAGAGCACAAAGCAATTCAGTTGCTGGTGCCTTGTAGTGAGTATTTTCAGACATCCAGTCTAATACCCATGAGTTCACGTCTTTAGCGTCTCTGGTGATGTGCAGAGTTGCATAGAATTGAAGAATGAGTTCTTCATTCCAGTCACAGATATCAATGCAGAAATTCAGAAGTCTTGCGTCATGAAGAACACTGAGGACTGGCTCAAAGCTGGGCAGAGACTCCATGTCCACATGAGGAATATGTGCATGATCGAAGACTTTGTCTTTGTTGAAGAGCACTGAGGAATAGAAATTGGCTTGGCTAGCAGTCCAGAAACGCCTCTTCCTTATGCAAGCAGAATCATATGGATTATAATCAGTGAAGAATACGTGCTCGGCAAAGAAATCTTCAGCCTTGAACTTCTGTTTGCTTGAGAACGGATTCTTTGGCTTTGGCAGAGGGGTGTCAGTGAGTTGCATCACCACCTCAGGAATCACGAGCTCAGGTTCTTCAGGCTGAGGAATTTCTTGTTTCTCAACAGGTGCAGTCTGAGGATCAGCAGCAGCAGGTTCATCAGCACTAGTGGCTGGAATTTCTTCATGGACAGATGAAGTAGGATGAGTTTCTTCAGAGCCCATTTGAACAGTTGGTGCAGGGGACTGAGGTATCTGTTGGAGTGGGGTGAAGAGTGGAGAATTTGGATGTTGACTTTCCCAAAAGTCATCGTTCATCACTGGCGTTGTGCTTCCAATATCCACATCTTCTTCAAGTTCCTCAACACTGGCCTCTTCAGCTGTGAACTGAGGCATAGGCGAGGAAATGATTGGGGTTGAAGGGATTGCTTCCACTTCAATTTCTTCATCAATCTGCTCTGACGAAGCAGCAGAATGATTTTCTTCATCAGATCCACTTGGGATCTCATAGTCTTCTCCAAAAGGAACAAGGTCCTTTGATGGCATGGAGGAAATCGGAACAGCATCAATTGGATTTTCGAGCGAGCTGGTCGTTGGCTTCATTTTCTTCGCAACCGAAGAGTTTGATGCAGCTGGTGCCTTCCTTTTCTTCACTGCAGCTCGCTCTGCAGCCTTGGTCTTCTTCACATCGAATGCACATGGAAGAATTGGAGTTGGTGTAGGTGCAGATGGAGCTAAGGAATCTGGTTGATTTTTTACAGGCGCAACTGATGCAGTTGCCCTGACTTCTTCAGTTTCTTCAGGCGCACCACTAATGGATGCCCTGGCAATTTCTTCAGCGGCTGGAATGGGATCATCAGCCCTAGAACTAGCATTTTCATCAGCAGCCTGAACTTCATCAGCGGTGCTGGCATGTTCTTCAGTCAGCTGAGCTGAGACTCCAGCCTGAGGAATTTCATGTTGCGTTGGGGCAGCAACATTGGTGAATTTCTTCGTCAGGTTGATGAAACTGACTTTGGCTCCTTGCCAATCAGCATAGTAGGCATCAAAGTCATTGCTGAGGGCTTGAATTTCAGACTAAGCCTGGAGAAGTTCCTCAGGTGTCATTCTGACAACGTTTTTCTTCAGGAGCTTCTCCTTTCTGTATTGAGCTTTCTTAATCTCTCTTGCCTTTTCAAACTTCCATTTCTCTTCAGTGATGAAATGGGTCAACATATGACTTTGTCCAGGGGTCAGATGAAAATCAGGCATTGGGGTGTTTGGATCCTTGTGCCAGAGATCAATATAATCGAGGATTTTCCTCGGATCCAACAGCAGTAGCACAGATGTGCCTTTGGCTCTAGCGGCCTTCACCTGTCTGTCTCTGATGATTTCTGCAAGTTCATCATCAGAAGCTTCATCTTCAGAAGGCACATGGAATGCGACTTGTTTCTTCTTTGGACTTGGCCGAGGACCTCGTCCAGCTGTTGCTTTGGTCTTCAGCAAAGTCGGGCCAGATGATGACTTTGGTGCAACTAAGGAACTTGCTGAAATACCAGAGGCAATCGAGAAACCAGCAGTCCTTTGACATGTAGCCAGATGCACAGGAGCTGAGGACTTTGGTGGAGCAGTAGCAGTGTGAGGAATTTGCCGTGGGGGCGCTGCTAAGGAACTTGGCCGTGAGGGCGCTGTTGGTGAAGCACTTGGCTTACGAGCAGGCTTCTTTGGCATGGATTTCCTTGGTTTGACCGAGGCCTCAGTAGCAGTAGCAGTGGCAGAATCCTCATTGAATTTCTTCATAGCCTCCTTGGCTTGTCTTGCCAATTTAGCTTGGCGCTTAGCCCATTCTTCAGGAAAGTCCTCACCACGTTTGATGCTTGTGGGATCAGCTACTTGGCCAGGTGCCAATGGAGCTCTTGGGCATGAAGGATTGAGGGCGAATTTCTTCATGTACTTTGGAGTCACATATCTGTATTCCCTCCATTCCCTTGCCCATCTCCGTTCAATCTTCTGAATGCGCACCTTGCGCTGATTTTTGTTTTCTTTGCCAAATTTTGCTTCATCAGGTGTGCAATAGTCAGCATAAATTTCCTCAGGGATTTCAAACGCAGTCATAACCTCAGGTTTCTTTCCTCCTTTCTGCGGCTTCTTATCGTCTGCCATATTCTTCAGTTGAGGAATTTGAACAATTGAGTTTTCTGAAGAAGTATGCAGTTTTTCTTCGAGGAACGCTGCAAATGAGTTAAGTTGATGAGAACCTAGTGATTCAGCAGCAGACATGAGTACCTGTGAACAGAGTACAGGTGCGAGGAATTCGGAGAGGTCATATTCGTTCTGAGAAGATTTTTCGAAAAGAACAAGTTTTGAGGAATTTGACCAGATGAATCTTGAGGAATTTCACTAAGCGTTCTTGTCTTAGGTTCCAGAGTTGTACAGATCGAAGATCCACACAATTAGGGAATCTTGAAGAAAATGATTGCTTAGAAAAACAGTACAAGATCATATGATGTGTGTGGTGTTCATATGTGTGAAGATTTGAAGAATAAACACCTTTGAAGATTTTCGGAAAGCTTGAGAATCAAAGCGAGTAATAAAAGTAACTTTTAATTACCCGAAGTGAAGAACACGACGAACTGAGAAGAACAGATGGGAAGTTCGTCAGGTTAGATCTTCCTTGCCCTAACTCGGCGGAGGAAGACAGCTACGGCGGCGGCGGAGTGAAGATTCCCGCGGTCGGCGTGAGTACGACGGCGACGAGGTCGAGGCAGCGAAGCTCTTCCTCACCGGCGACGATGGAGTAGCGGTGGCGCTAGGGTTTGAGGAGCTCGAGCGGGAGAGAGAGGTCGAGTGGAGTAAAAGAAGTGAGGATGGAGAGAGGGGTATTTATAGAGGCAGTGAAAAACTGTTCGCCCGAAGATTTAGGACGAACGTGCCCCTGACCATTCTCCTTCTCACGACATGTGTCACCCACGTACTGTGTAGTGGAGATCGTGTACGATCGTGGGTGAGTAAAATAATGCATCGTGGGATGCGGAACAGTTTGAGCGGCAAACCGAAAATTGGATAAGATTTGTTTTAAAGTTTCGTTCGCAATTTCTTCAGCTGATAAGGACACAGTGAAGATTTTGAACGAGTTTCAAATAGAATGCATATGAAGAATTTGTGAATAGATTGGGTTGAGTATAGCATAGAGGGGGAAGGGTCCGATCACATTCACTTAGCAGAAAAAAAACTTGAAGAAATAGCTATAAGTGAATGCTGTAGAGGACATAAACTCATATATATATATATATATATATATATATATATATATATATATATATATATATATATATATATATATATATATATATATATAGCCAATGAAGAAAAACGAAGAGAACAGTGAAGATTTTGCAAAGTTGAAGAATTTTAAAAACTGAAGAATTTCAAAACAAAAAAACTCAAATTGAAGATTTTCAACTTTTTGTGGTGGCGTGACCCACCGTATAAGAATGATGATTTCAGACACCGCGTACAATTGTCATAGGGTTCTGAGAATCAAATTCTTCATTAATTTCTTCACACTTAGAGTGTTATTCTTCATTGATTGAAGAAAAATGTTTCTTCATGTGTTGCACATCTAAGTCATCAATTTTGCATAAGTGTTAGGATGTGTGTCCTTTTCAAAGAACATTCGAAGATTCTAAGATATTTAGCTCACACGCAACTTGCTAAATCTCTTCTCATCCAAGGGCTTAGTGAAGATATCAGCTAGCTGTTCTTCAGTCTTCACGTGCTCGATGGAGATGTCGCCCTTCAACACATGATCACGAAGAAAATGATGACGAATCTGAATGTGCTTTGTCTTCGAGTGCTGAACTGGGTTATGAGCAATCTTGATGGCACTCTCATTGTCGCAGAGGAGAGGCGCATTCTTCATGTTGACACCATAGTCCTTGAGTGTTTGCTTCATCCAAAGCAGTTGAGCACAGCAAGAGCCAGCAGCAATGTATTCAGCTTTCGCAGTAGACAGTGATACGTAGTTCTGTTTCTTCGAGGACCAACAGACTAAAGATCGTCCGAGGAAATGACAAGTGCGAGAAGTTGACTTGCGGTCCACACGATCACCAGCATAGTCAGAGTCAGAATATCCAATGAGATCAAAAACAGAGCCCTTGGGGTACCATAATCCTAGTGTTGGTGTGTGAGCTAGATATCGAAGAATATGCTTCACAGCCTTATGGTGTGATTCCTTCGGTGCAGCTTGAAATCGAGCACACATGCAAATACTAAGCATTATATCTGGCCTAGATGCACATAAGTACAATAAAGAACCAATCATGGAGCGGTATACCTTGTGATCGAAGTCAATACCATTTTCATCAGTGCATAGATGGCCTTTTGTGGGCATAGGAATTTTGACGCCTTTGCAATCTTGCATGCCGAATTTCCTCAGTACATCTTTGAGGTATTTCTCCTGAGATATGAATATGTCATTGCGCTGTTGACGAATTTGAAGACCTAAGAAGAATTTCAACTCTCTCATCATAGACATTTGATATTCTTCACTCATCATATAGGCAAATTCATCACTATAACGTTGGTCAGTACAGCCAAAGATAATATCATCAACATATATTTGGCACACAAACAGTTCACCATCATAAGATTTAGTAAAGAGAGTAGGGTCGAGTGAACCGGGTGTGAAGCCATTCTTCACGAAGAATTCCTTCAATGTATCATACCACGCCCGAGGGGCTTACTTGAGGCCATAGAGGGCCTTATTAAGTCTGAAGACTTTGTCAGGATTCTTTGGATCTTCAAAACCTGGGGGTTGAGCAACATATACTTCTTCCTCAAGCTTACCATTGAGGAATGCACTTTTCACATCCATTTGATATAAGATGATATCATGATGATTAGCATAAGCAAGTAATATGCGAATAGCCTCAAGTCTAGCAACAGGTGCAAAAGTTTCATCGAAATCAATTCCTTCAACCTGTGTGTAGCCTTGAGCTACCAGTCGTGCCTTATTCCTTACCACAAGGCCATTTTCATCTTGCTTGTTGCGGTAGATCCACTTTGTGCCAATGATATTATGCTTGCGAGGATCTGGACGTTTGACCAGTTCCCAGACATTGTTGAGCTCGAACTGATGTAATTCTTCTTGCATAGCCTGAATCCACTCCGGCTCCAAAAATGCTTCATCTACCTTAGTGGGCTCTGTGATAGAGACAAAAGCATAGTGCCCACAAAAGTTAGATAAATGTGAAGCTTTTGAGCGTGTGAGAGGACCTAGCGCTTCAATGTCATCGATGATTTTGTCAACTTGTACTTCTTTTGCAACGCGAGGATGAGCTGGTTGTCGTCGAGGTATTTGATCATTTTCCTCAGCACCATTGTCTTCAGCATTATTTTCAGGTGCGTGAGCTCGACGTTCTTCGCGTACTGGAATGAATTCTTCAGCAAATTCTTCAGTAGGAATGACATCCTCAGTTGCCTTGAACTTGATAGAATCCTCAGGTGCTGGTTCATCTAACACAGAAGGTAGGTGCTCTCTTTGCGAGCCATTAGTTTCATCGAACCGCACATCTACAGTTTCAACAATCTTGTGAAGAGCGATGTTGAAGACTCTGTAGGTGTGCGAGTCCTTTCCGTAACCAAGCATAAAACCTTCATGTGCTTTCGGTGTAAATTTAGAATTGTGATGATGATCTCTAATCCAACATTTAGCACCGAAGACTTTGAAATAACTCACATTGGGTTTCTTGTTAGTGAGGAGTTCATAGGCCGTCTTCTTGAAGAATTTGTGAAGATATACTCTGTTGATGATGTGGCACGCAGTATCAATTGCATCAATCCAAAAACGATGAGGCGTTTTGTATTCATCAAGCATAGTGCGAGCCATCTCAACAAGAGTTCTGTTCTTGCGCTCCACGACGCCATTTTGCTGAGGAGTATAAGGAGTAGATAACTCATGAGTAATACCAAGTTCATCAAGATAGTCATCAAGACCGGAATTCTTGAACTCAGTTCCATTGTCACTTCTGATGTGCTTGATCTTCACACCAAAGTTGGTTGAAACCCTCGAGGAAAAACGTTTGAAGACTTCCTGCACTTCATGTTTGTAAGTAACAATGTGTACCCATGTATATCGAGAGTAATCATCAACAATGACAAAACCATATAGAGATGCAGCATTAGAGACTGCTGAGTAATGATTAGGTCCGAAGAGGTCCATGTGAAGCAATTCGAATGGACGAGTAGTGGTCATGATAGTCTTTGCTGGATGCTTGGCCTTGGTCATTTTTCCAGCTTCACAGACTCCGCATAAGTGATCCTTGAGGAATTTGACATTCTCAATGCCAATGACATGCTTCTTCTTCGCAAGCGTGTGCAAATTCCTCATGCCTGCGTGACCAAGTCATCGATGCCATAGCCAGCCTTCTGAAGCTTTTGTAAGTAGACACACGGCTGGTTGTGGTCCTGTAGAGAAATCAACAATATACAAATCTCCTCTCCTAAAGCCTTCGAAGACTTTGGAATTGTCAGCTTCCATAATCACAACACAGCGATACTTGCCAAAGACAACAACCATATCAAGATCACAAAGCATTGAGACTGACATGAGGTTGTATCCTAAGGACTCAACAAGCATGACTTTGTCCATGTGTTTATCCTTAGAGATCGCAACCTTACCAAGACCCAATACCTGACTTTTGCCTTTGTCGGCAAAGATGATATGCTTCAGATGTAACGGTGATAAGGGAGCATCCATCAAAAGATTCTTGTCACCAGTCATGTGATTTGTACATCCACTATCGAGGACCCATTCAGTGGTTTTGGGTTGATCATCCTGCAGATGAATTAGTGTAACTTACAATCTCATATGCTTCATGAGTGAAGAATATGATATCAAGTTCATCAGATGAATTTCATCAAGCGGTAAACAGATATAGAAGTATGAGGACGTGTGAAATGAAAGTTCATTTCATCATGGTTAGCCTGCGTCCTTTCAGGCATTTTTGTCAGGTCCCCAGCAAATTCTTCAGACGTTAAGGCACGTCTGGAGACCTGACCCTGCATAAGAGATTAGTTCTTTTTCTTCACCACCCACATCTGAAGGGGTGGCAAAGAGTTCATCACTCTGTGAGCACCATACGAGAATGATGGCATAGAAGCCAAACCATTTCGTTTCACATAAGAGGGGTTAGGGTAAACATATGAATAAGCAGAGAAATTCTTCGAGGACTTATGAACATAATGATTTGAAGAATAATGTGCATATTCGTAGCCCTTAGCTCTACCCTGCGAAACAAAGTTGTTAGCACGATGATAATCATATGAGAACTTTGATCCATTTGAGGAATTTGGTCCATATGAGGACTTGGATCCATATGAAGAATTAGGTCCATATGAAGAGTTTGTTCTGGGGTTCCTATTCTTCACAGGTGGTGTCATGAGAACATTCACCTGAAGACCTTCAACATAACTTTTGGGAACCCAGATTTTCTTCATAGGGGAACCGTTCCTGCAGTTAGTCCCAACATATCTAGCAAATACTTCACCATTCTGATTTTTGGACAGTTTATAGTTGGAGTCAAATGACTCATCAGAAGAATGAGGAGATTCACATGTAAAGCCAGATAACTTGGATGGATCAACTGGAGGTCCCTTTGCAGCAACCCATGAGGTTTTGGGGTACTGCTCAGGCTTCCAATATGTTCCATCGGCATTAAGTTTCCTCTCAAAGGCAATACCCTCTTTCCTAGGGTTTCTGTTGAGGATCTGCTTTTTGAGTACATCACAAAGAATCTGATGCCCTTTGAGGCTTTTGTACATGCCTGTCGTGTACAGTTCCTTCAGCCCTGCATCGTTAGTGATACTAGCAATGTCCTCAGATGAGGAATTAGTGATAGCTGAGGCAGGTGAAGAATTTGTAGCAGTTGAAGCATTTGAACATTCAGGTGAAGAATTAGCAGATTCACGTTCAATGCACTTTAAGCATGGAGGAACAAATTCTTCCTGAGAAGTGATGATTTGTTGAGCAAGTAATGAATTGCGCTCCTTCTGAAGATCTTCATAACTCACTCTTAGCTTCTCAAAATCTTGCTTTCTTTGAAGAAATTCATAAGAAAGTTTCTCATGATCAGATAAGAGAGTGTTATGATGACTTTGAAGGTTATCAAACCTAGACTGAAGTCTCTGAAGATTTTTAGTCAGGGCTTTAGTGCGATCCATTTCTTCACCCAATATATCATCACTTTTGTCTAGCATATTTTGAACCTTTTCAAAAGCCCTTTGTTGTTTTACAGCAATCTTTGCAAGTTTAGAGTAGCTGGTCTTGAGATTCTCATCAGATTCATTTTCACTAGATTCAGAGGAGGTGTATTTGAGTACCTTTGCACCTTTTGCCATGAAGCAATAGGTGGGAGCGTAGTCATCATTATCTTCATCAGGCTTGTCGGTGGGGTCAGTTTCTTCAGTGTTGAAGATGGACTTGCTAACGAAAGCAGTAGCGAAGGCCAGACTCGCCACACCAGATTCAGATTCTTCAGATGCCTCCTCTTCCTCATTTTACTCAGATTTAGCTTCAGAGTCCATTTCCTTGCCAATGAATGCCCGAGCCTTCTTGGAGCTGCTCTTCTTGTGAGATGAAGACTTCGAGGATTTTGATGACGAAGATTTTGACGATTTCTTCTTCTTCTTCGCATCATCAGAACTGTAATCCTTGTATTTCTTCTTCTTCAATTCCTTTTCCCACTGAGGACAATCTTGAATATAATGACCAGGTTTCTTGCATTTGTGGCACAGTCTTCTCTTATAGTCACTTGATGAGGAATCACTGCTTCTTGAGGATTTTCCAAAGTGACCACGTCTTGAGAACTTCTGGAATTTCTTCACGAGCAGTGCTAGCTCCTGGCTCAATTCTTCAGGATCACCAAGGCTACTACCAGAGTCCTCACATTCAGACTCAGACACAACCTTGGCCTTCAGGGCACGTGGTTTGCCGTAGCTCGAACCATAGAGATCTCTCTTTTCAGCAAGCTGGAACTCGTGATTATTTAGCCTTTCGAGGATATCGGCAGGATCAAGAGACTTGTAGTCAGCCCGTTCTTGTATCATCAGACCAAGAGTATCAAATGAGGAATCAAGTGATCTCAACAGTTTCTTCACCACCTCATGGTCAGTGATGTCAGTGGCACCGAGGGCTTGAAGCTCATTTGAGATGTCAGTGAGGCGATCAAAGGTTTGTTGGACACTTTCATTGTCGAGTCTTTTGAAGCGGTTGAAGAGATTCCGAAGAACATCAACTCGAGAGTCACGCTGAGTTGAGACTCCTTTATTTACTTTGGACAGCCTATCCCAGATAAGCTTAGCAGTTTCCAAAGCACTCACTCTTCCATACCGTCCTTTACTCAGATGGCCACATATGATATTCTTCTCTTGAGAATCGAGTTGCTTGAATCTCTTCACATCGGTAGCGTTCAGTGAGGGTGAGACAGAGGGAACACCATTTTCCACAACATACCAGAGATCGTTGTCAATAGCCTCGAGATGCATTCGCATCTTGTTTTTCCAGTAGGGGTAGTCCGTCCCATCAAAGGTAGGACACCCAGCCGAGACCTTGATCATACCTGCGGTCGACATAACTAAAACTCCAGGCGGTTAAACCAAAATCACACAGAACAAGGGAGTACCTTGCTCTGATACCAATTGAAAGTGCGTTATGTCGACTAGAGGGGGGTGAATAGGCGATTTTTATGAATTCTTCACTGAGGAATTTGCCGGTGAGGAAATTCCTTAGCGAAGAACTATTAGCAGCGGAATAAGTACTTAGAAGTAAGCATAACAGAATACAAGCATGGTCATCATGATGAAATGAAGACTAGCACAGAGTACAGAAAGCGTAATCACAGGATAACACAAGATGAAGACAAACAGACTGAAGAAATTGAACTGAGGAAATTGAGAAAGTCTTCAGTCAAAGTCTTCAAACACAGATATGAACAAACACTCAACACAGTAATGAGGAAATGAAAGGGTTGAGGAAATAGAACCAGTAGGTTGGTGAAGATAATGATTTGGTAGACCAGTTCCAACTGCTGTCTCAGTTGTACGTCTGGTTGGAGCGGCTGAGTATTTAAACTCAAGGACACACAGTCCCGGACACCCAGTCGCTGAGCACGCAGCTCAGGACACCCAGTCCTCACCGTATTCTCCTTGAACTAAGGTCACGCAGACCTCGTCCAATCACTCGTGGTAAGTCTTTAGGCGACTTCCAAACCTTCACAGACTTGGTCACTCGGCGATCCACAATTCCTCTTGGATGCTCTAGACCTTGACGCCTAACCGTCTGGAAGAAGTACAGTCTTCAAAGGTAACAAGCATCGGATCCACGCAGGATCAATTTCTTCAGTGATGCTCAATCACTTTGGGTTTGTAGGGGTTTGGTTTTGGGTTTTCCTCACTTGATGATTTTCGCTCAAAGTCCTCGGAGGATGGGTTGCTCTCAAATGACAAGTGTCAAGTTCTCTCGGAGCAGCCAACCAGCTAGTGGTTGTAGGGGGCGGCTATTTATAGCCTAGGGAGCAGCCCGACATGATAAGACATAAATGCCCCTCAATGATATGACCGTTAGGTGGATAAGATATTTTGGGACAGCTGGCGCGCAGCACAGGAACGGTCGAAAATTTGACTCTCATATTCCTCAAGGCTATCATGTTCCTCACTGTGTAGGTATCGCACTGACGAATTCCTAACTCCTTAGTCAGAATAAATTCATCAGTGACCAGAATAACTTCGTCTCTGTCACTGAAGAAAGTGACTGAACTGTATGAGATTTCCAAAGGCTTCACTCGAAGGGATTGGTAGGTGTAGGATTTTGAGTTGAGCATCACATGGAAATTTTTCCTTAGTATTTCCTCGACCCCCCCTTTAACAGTACGGTGTTTCCTATGACTCAAGAAAGAGAAAATGAAACTACGAAAACAATAGTCTTCACACTTCATGTTCCACAAATGAATACCAAGTCTTCAAGGTCACACCAATTTCTTCACTTTCAAAGTCTTCAGAAAGTCTTCAGAATATCAAAGTCTTCAGTTGAAGAACTTCATTTTTAGGGGTCGACTTTCTCTGTAAATATCAAACTCCTCATAGACTTATAGACCTGTGTACACTCACGAACGCATTAGTCCCTTAACCTATAAGTCTTCAATACACCAAAATCACTAAGGGGCACTAGATGCACTTACAGGCGCCCGTCCACGGCCGCGCTGATGAGCTCGTCGCCAACACAGGTGCATGCTCTTCAGTATGTAACTGACCTCACCTGAAAGCCTTGCCAATCTGCATATGGATCGTCCAATGCTTTAGTTACAAGTAATATGAACACAAATAAAGACACACCCAGAAAGAGACCTAGATGAATGGCATTACCAACTACTACATCATGTTGCATTATTCCTTCAGGTACAGTTGTATGATAACATTCTTGACATTCACAGGGTTAAAGGACTGTATGGTCCCGACCACTCCCGACGGGACGCTCACCCCGTGCCAGGATATAAGCAACACCCAACACTTGGGTGATGATCAGTACCCAAGCACTCGATTTAGTTTTGTTGCTCAAATATTGAATTGTGTCATTGATTGCAGACCCTAAAGAAGTAAAAAGGGCAGAGGGATAGAGAGCAGTATGCACAAAATAGGGACGTGATTAATAAGAGACGGTGTGAGGTCTATAAACAGAAGAAAATTGCCGCAGCCGATATCAATGGGGCACACACCCAGCTGGCTGTATCACAAGGTAATGATGATCAACTTCATGATATATGGCCCAGTTTTATTGCTATATAATGATCTATGATCTGTTCTTCTAGACCGTAATGAGATAAAGAATCAAATGGAAAGGGAGCGGTATGCACAAAATAGAGAGGACATTTTAAAGCGACAACGTCCAACCCGCGAGCAAAATAAGCATATTGCTGCCGTCCTTGATGGCAGTAACATTGTAACACAGGTGTCGGCTACCGGACAATCGGCAGTCACACAACTGGAGAACATAACATGTGCAGGTGGTGCAGTCACTGGATTGTTGCTCAACTGCTAAACTGTGTCATGAATTGCAGAGCCTAACGAAATAAAAAGGCAAAGGGATAGAGAGCGGTACTGTAGTTGGTCCTATCCTGAATCTCTCATCAAGGCAGAGATGAGTGGACGTTCCAAAAGCACTTCTACGGTTTGTAGTTAGTCCTACCACCCCATCTTCTCAAATAAGATTGTTTTTCTTTTTATTTGTGGCTTGTGATGCTAATACTTTTTCATTTGTTGGTGCCACAGCTAAAAGACTGAATGATTTATCAAATATGCATCCAAGCACATGGAATTAAAATCCGGTAAGTGGAATGCTCTAAATGTTACAACAGTTTTCATTTTTCTGTATATAAATGAGGTCATCTTCTATTATAAAATTTTCATATTAGATGGCTGCAGGATAAGTATTGCATCATAAACAAAAATAGGAAAGTAAATGTATAGGCTCGGAAACAGTTTGGATTTTACAAGAGAAGATCTACTAAAGTACATTCAGGTAGAATCAATTGCAGAGCTAGGATTTGCAAGCAGGTTTGTCTCATCTAAAAAAAATCCCTATATCCCTCCCGGTTTGAACAGATTATGTGCAAACTTTATATATATGTATGTGCTCATCAGTGAAATGTCTCAAACTATGCTTTGATGTGAGACCAGTCAAACACTTACACAGTGTAATTACATAAACATGTTGCCATATGCAGAGTGTAAATGTAGGTTTACTAGTAAACGCCAAACTAAGACCTAAAAAGTACTATATCAGGACCAGATTTAAATAGGTTTTAAGATAGCCAAAGTGTACCCTTTTTTTTGGACAGTACAGTCATACATTCTTGTCCGTACAGGCAATTCCAAAAACTCTCCTGTACGGAGAAGAGCAAGTATAGGCAACAAAAGTTGAGTAATTTTAGTCAGAGTCCGAAGTCACGCAATCATGCTTAAGGCACGAGAATATGTGCAGAGTCTTAGCAGGGTACATTTGGTATGCTGGTCTTCTGAGCCAAATGTGATTTTGAGCTCTTAACAAGGTGCATTTTGTAAGCTATTTATTCTTATTTTTAACTGCATAGCATTATGAAAACAGGATGACATATAAGAACTGAAATATGAAACCCATGCATTGGACTACCTTAATACACCCTTAAGTCATTTCAGGTAAAGAGAAGCTTCGATGTATCACCGAGTCTAACCAATACATTCAACAAATAACTGGTATACTCGGAAATTAAGTGAGTAAGTACCTGATCATTCTGACCGAACAAAATCCAAGACTATCATGAAGTAAAACTGTCAAGTACTTCTTCTGTACAACGCTCAAAAGCTTCGGGTTGATGTATATGGCAGGCAGGTATGCCTCCCCATTCACATCTTTCTGTTTATCCAGAGTTCCAAAAATTTATGATGGAACAAATTCGACGACTCTTCCATGGTCTTCAATATCCATTCCTTGTATGCCTGCAAAAGCACTGGTGTTATAACCGGGAGTCCGGGACAAGAAGAAATACATCTAGAAGGTTGTGCTATATCAATTATTCATTCTTTAACCTGTCTCTTCGCTTTGCTATAAATCTCGGATATGGAAAGTTAACCATAAATTTTCTAAAAACATGCTTCCGTCTTTTCAGAAGAAGTAAATTTCTTTGGCAGGATCAAGCCAAATCAACCTCATCTGTCTTGGTCCCTAGCTCCTGACAATGCCCCTAGCCACCCAGAATTCAAATCCACCAATCAATCAACTTTATGACAACATGGTTGCCTCAAGAATATTAACTAACTAGAATCTCCACTCATAACAGTTGTTGCAGCAAAGTTAAGAACGTCTAATCGAACAGCTTACTCCAACTTCTATTTTTTTCCTCCCCGATTCTAAAGCGACTCTCATACTTAAACCTAAGATATTGAGCTACATATGTACTGTACAGTGATGAATAGCAACTAGGAATCAGCAAAAGTGTTTCGCAAAAAAAAAGGAATTAGCAAAAGTGGGGAATGGGGAGTACCTCAAATCAGAACTAAGAATATATGAAAGCTGGAGTGGGGAATAGATCATCAACCGGCGCCGGCTTGCAGTTGCAGGGGACCAGCCACCGCGGCACTACTGCCGCACCTGGGCAGGGCAGGGCACAGCACAGCCGCACGCACAGGGTGGTGGGAGCCGACGACGAGCAGACGCTCCAAGCGTCGGGCGAGCGAGACGGAGAGGAAGGCACGGAGCCGGGCCACAGAGCTCCGGATGCATGATTGCCACGGCTGCCGATCTGGTGGAGACGAGTCCCGCGCCTCCGCGTCGGCCTTCGTCCACGCCTAGCACTGGGTCAGCCAGCGAACATGCCGAGATCGAGCGGATCCTCGGGCACTTCAGAGACCGATTCGACGAGGAAGTGCGGAGAAGAGTGGGCAGAGGGGGTGCGAGACCTCACGTCGGCTGTGGAGACGAAGAGGAGGGGCGACCTGAGGAGGTAGAGAGAGAGTTGTGGGCTTGTGGCCACAGGGAGAAGTGGGGAGACAGTGAAGTGATAAGGGCAGTGAAGGTAGGTGACGAGGTGATGAGAACTGAGAGGAAGAGTCAGGTGTTCCTTTTTTTCTTAGTTTTTTTCGGTTCTTTTCTTTTTGAGTTGGTTTTTAGCCCTTTTGGTGAAGTCGTAATTACAGATGTAGCATTGGGCGTTGTCCAATTCAATTTTTAATCAAAGTAGCCTTTTTTGGTCATTTGGTTTGTTTTTAGGGTTGGACTTTGTACAATTCAGTTTGGCTGTGCGCGTGCGATTTTTCACAATGGGTTAAAAAAGGTGTTCAGTCACGATGATTTTGGAAGTTTTATAAAACTATTAAGATTTTTATTATATCAAATTTTGTAATCATGCAAGTCATCTTGTGGTCTTTGGATGTTAAATTTCATGGAGTAGGTAGATATTTTGTCCGACGCTTCTAAATAGATAAATTTTGCTATATAGAATGATCCATTGCCAACCATAGAAAGGTTATGATTTTAAATTTTGTCAAGTTCAGTTCAATTTTGATTATACTTACGTTTTCTCCAGCATTATTTTTGAGTTTTATGCCATGAATTTGTTTTTCCAGTTTTACAAGTATTTGCATCTGAACACTTGGCAGCGATTTTTTAAAGTGTTAAGGGTCATTGGCAAATATTTTATGATAATAACGCTTGGATAGGATTATTTAACACTAACACTTTTGTAACGTTTTCACTCTTTACAGAACCCAAGTGGCAACAAAAAAGGGGAGAGAAAACAAAAAAGTAAATTACTAAGTTATGCAATTGAATTTTAATGTTATATTGTGATTTATTTGTTGCATTACTTGTTTGGAATGGGGAGAAATAGATGAATTAAATGAGATTTCCACTTCCATATGTTTATTTTAACGATGAAAAAATAATATTATCTGATGTGCATAAGTATATGTTATTTTAGAATGTGTGACTAGCAAGATGCACGTGCATTGCATGGAACATCAAGATGCACGTGATTGATGGTCGGACTTAGCGGAGGCATGGGGATGAACGACGCTGGCAGCGGCCACCATGCCAGATTATTCCACAGGCTTCCTTTTTTTATTACTCAACAATGAAGTTGGGAGATAAGGATGAACGAGAGAGGTGCCGGCATCCTTTTGCAAAATTATCATAGTTTGCTTTCTATCCGTCAGATATAGATCGGGCGGTCTATATTGCAAGATGGCAGGTACACCATCATCCCCCAACTCGGGGTTTTATAAGAGCAGAGATAGAAAAAAAAATCGCTGCCATATGTTGCATGTAAAAGAGTATAATTTGTGCGTTAAAAGAAACGTGCGTTGCACGTGCACACTTACTAGTATCCATTAAGCTCATATTCTTTTTTGGGGAAACCTCATATTCTTTTAGTGGAACATGATAATGATGAACCAGCAAGATTTTTAAAATGCCCGTGACGACGCACTGGCGTTCTACTAGTTAAGTATAATTTCTTATACTTCTCTGTGAATATGGTGGTGGCCGCCGGCGCTGCCGAATCAGGTTGTCCACGTCGACGAATCAAATCTGGAGCTGGGCTTCTTCTTCCGCTTTGGCCTTGATGGGCCAGCCTCGCTCTCCTCTTCATTTCTCTGCTGCCAAACAAAGGATACTGTTCTAAGAAAAAGCATACAAATCTTTTTAAGAAAAATAGGTATGCAAATGCTGATCTACAATCTTGTAAAATGGCATGATTTGTAGTATTCAAATAGTTCTAAAACCAGGAAGGTCCCTGCTCTTTGCTGAAGTAAATTAACACATATGGTGCAGGGCTTCAACTTTATGTGTGTCTAATTTCGATGTTTCCAAGATGAATCAAAATATCTACTTCAAACTTTTAGCAGACTGCAGACCAGTGCTATGAATCTATTAATTGAATTTAAACTGAAAAGCACGTGTTACAAGAGTGAGTCCCATCATACTGATATACCCGAATAGCAAGAGATTAACTTACTTATTTAAGGGAAATGATGCTAGACTAGAAGGAAACAAGTAACAACAACAGGGAGGCTACTAGAGTAACTGGAAGCTAGTAGAGCCATCACAAACCTTTGCCTGGTCTGCCGCTGGGATCATCTTCTTGCTCTCACTACTGAAGGCGTCAGCTGCCTGGACTAAGACCTATAAATAATATGTCAATTTCACAACATCAGACAAACAGCAAACGATTCTGCTCAAAGAAGACCTCCACACCATACCTTCCATGGAGCATCCAAACTATCAACATGAGACTCCAGCATGTCCGTCACCCGCCTCTGCTCCACCCAATTAAGCCGTCGGTGGGGGCTATCCTGCTACACTCACATCAGGCAGTTCTAATTAAGAATCCTCACTCCAAAATTAACTGAAAAATGTTGATCCAATGTGTAAAAATCTTGATAACTTTCAATTCGACGCGGAAGGATAAGTTTACCTGATCTGGTGGGGCAGGCAAGTTCAGACTGATGGCTGCGCCGATCACATGTGCCATTTCCTGCCAACAAGGGTTATTACAGTGTGTCACACTCAAATCTTCAACAGTAATGAAACATATACTACTGTACTATATAGGTTAATAATAAGGGAAGTGCAGCTATCATACATGCATCCTTTGCTGAATCCGATGGCCTGATCTCCACAGCTCCTGTATCTTAGAACGGTCATGTTCCCACGCCTCCCACTTCTTCAATTTCCAACCCTCTTTTCGCTTTCGCGTGCGCACCATACCGGCCTTCTTGTATGCATCCAACCGAACAAGTGACTTCACACACATATAGGATTGCGTATTCTCGTAGCTGCGGGGGCTGGAATCTAACAGCTTCACCAACTTGGTTTCGTCAATCGTAAATCGCTGGCTTGTCAATTCATGGCAATATATGCCACCATTACGACTATGCATGATAATCTTATCCTCGTAGATGAAATGCGGTCCAAGAACGCTAAGTGCTGGCAACTCAATACTATACTTCTGGGTCCAGCTTTTCTCTACCTTGTTGTCAAGTGTCCAGATATGCAGCTTCCTTGCGAGCACGGAATCTCTTCTGGCTTGAACAGCAGCCACAGACACCTTGGAATCTATCTCCGTGATCCAGTAACAGAACGGATTAGCAAATGCAGGATCCGCAAAATCAACTTTGGGCAACCGTATTATTTCTAGACATTCATCTCTGAGATCAAAGGATATAACGGCCCGTCGCCAGTTGCTTTCTTTGTCATGGGTTAGCCAGTACATTGCTCCGTCAACATTGACAACTCCACTTTGTTTCACACAGTACAGGCTTACAACTTCTAGAGTTCTGACGTCCCTCCACTTGTCATCGCCTAGCGTGTAAACTTGAATGACACTGAAGGAACCACCATCAGGATGGAGCTTCTGGCCCGGAAGAAAGTGCACGATCTTGTATTCATTTGTAGCTGGGCTGAAACCAAAGCTGTAGAACGAAGATTGATCTTCCGTCGCGTACTTGACGGGTTTGGCTAGGTGCATACTTTCACCGGTAGCGAGGTTGGCTATCTTGATGGTTGAGTTACTCGAGTACAAGCAAACAAGGCCATTGCACGAAGCGCACAAGAAATCATCAGGATCAATCACGGGCACATCCCGTGTCGATGGCGACCAGGCCTCATCAAAGAGGA
This sequence comes from Triticum dicoccoides, assembly GCF_002162155.2. NCBI lineage: Eukaryota > Viridiplantae > Streptophyta > Magnoliopsida > Poales > Poaceae > Triticum > Triticum dicoccoides. The sequence continues at coordinate 451,341,420 of NC_041389.1, read as the reverse complement.
CTGCTTCGCTAGGGAAGGACTTGCCTGAAGCCCGGCCTCGTTGGAAAAATAAAAGGGGGCGAGGCCGCGCACGCCTGAGGTGTGCCATGGTGAACTGCGGATCCCGGATGATGCCATCCCACTGCTTGCAGACACCACAGCACCTCAGCAGATCGCTCACTGGAAGCCTCACAAGTATCAGCTCGATGAGATCTTGCGGCAAGCTGGCCAGGCGTTTCTTCTTTGCTGGCTGCATCGCCATGGTTTCGGTCGAAAGCCACAGTGAGAGCACTACCAGATCCTTATGCAATCAAGAGTTTCACGGACTGGCAAGGCAAACGAAGTCGGAGACTGGATAAACTCTGCAGAAAATACATGAAAGCAAGATCATTCAGCGGAGCTTTTAAACATCATGGGATCAAAACAGGAGGAGCTGAAGAAATCGCCATATGCTCTCAAACGTTATCCCTCTTTATATGACTACTCAAGAGGTTCGTCAAACAATCCATGATCCATAATCTTTGAATCTAATATAACTATATACCCAAATAAAAGAAATGGATGTACTGCTACCAAGTCATAGGGCGCCGCCAATAGTTCGTGCTGGACTGAATTTCATACATACGATTGGAGTTTTCCCTTGCAGGTTGCAACCCTAACGATCGATTTGTATTCCCTACGGGATCAAGCAGGCGCATGATGCGGAAGAACCGCGATTGCAGAAAACGTAGAGGAAGGGAAAACGAGATCCGGAGTTAGGGTAGGGGAGGGGAGGGGAGACTCACGGGCGAATTCAGATGAGCTCCTCCGCCGGCGCCTTGGCCCCCGCGAGATGAGAGAAATAAAAGATGGGATCACGCCGCCGTTTCATCGAGAGGGAGCGCGGTATTTAACCGTCTGGGCCTGACTCGCAGAATTGGCCCGGTTTGAACCGGATACGCCTTCAATCGTGGGACTTTTTTCATCGTCAATTCAAAGAGTTTTCAGTCAAATCCTGTTATACCTAGTTTTCGCCGTGCCAAATTTCTTTTGAGAGCAGCAACTCCATTGAAGGTCAAGGTTTTCTTTGTGGCGAAGCTATGCGCGACAGACTTCCTCGGGCCGCAAACATTAAGAGAAGGCAAGGACCGAGTGATGGTTCATGAGGGCATTGGCTGTTCTCGGAACCCCAATTTGTTAGCGACTTACTAGTTGATTTGGTTTCTATCTTAGGTGGGGCTGTTTTGTTTGATGATGATTTGCAACAAAAAAAATTCAAATGTCCTTGGGGAGCATCCTCATTCACCCATTTGTACCGGCCTTGAGCAGTCGGTTCAGACTTGAGAGGCAATATGAAAGGTTTTGCTTTCATCCATAGATAGAAGATTATAGTGCAACTACAAGTTTCGCACTTCCAAGTACAGTACTCTGTAAATCTTCAATATATACTCGGTGGCAGGAGTTAGTCTGATCTTCAGATCAAATGGTCTTGCTGCCCCGCAGATTCTTCAACATCTCAAATTGACCAATATGTTTAAGTGCCATAAATATCAAGAATTCAAATGGAAACATGACAGTGCATAGATCACTGTTTTACAGGTGAAACAGCTAAACGTTCCCTCGGGGTACAAACAAACAAGAGTTGAACAACAGCCTGAGCGAGCTGAGAAGGATGTCATGATAAGCTCTCAAGTATCAAATCTTCACATCATCGCCCTCACTGCGATTCTGAGAAGAAATGCCAGCGTCTGAACTCGAGGCGCCGATCTGAAACATGAGTAGGGTTCAAATACAAGACAATACTTTCATCACAAGTCAGGGGGAGTGTAGAATTCACATTTGAGGAGAGCATAGCATAATTGTTTTCTTTTCCTCGAAAGAAAAAGGTGCATAGACTGTTTTACAATGTCATTAAATTTCAAATTCAAAGCTCAAAACAGAAAATGGGAAATGGAAATTTTGACGTTTACCAATCAATTAATCCATGCTTCATATACTGAATGTTCCTTAACTCCTCCTGTGCTAATATGTCTGCTATATAAGGGTGTAGGATGTCGAACAATTGTAAGTACCTCTCCACTACATTACTTGACAGCAACCAAAGTAACTTTTAATTCCATGCACAGCTATCATTATTCATTTAGTGTGCCAGCAAATGTGCAAGAATGGAACTGCAGACAATACCATCGATTCAAAGGTGGTAAAATCAATAGCTTGATAGGACCTATATTTATGCAAATCTGAAAATACAAGTTAAGGAAGGAATAGACACGCAAAGTATTTTGCAATCAAACCCAGTTCACAAATTTAGGGCGCCTATGTTAACCTCAATAAAAATATATTTCTTATTGATGTAAAGTATGTTGACTGTGGGCTAGCTACGTAACAGCGTAATGAACACAGTAACTAGACAACTTGCACAGTAAGGAAAAGGAACTAAAGTACACAAGTATGCATACATTAAAATATGGGATGGAAAATAATTGTATTAGAGGGGAAGTCAATCACTTGTATGAAAGGAGATAATACAAGTACTTCGCTTATATTTCAAAAGAAGCTAATTTGTCTATTTATTGCGGAAGAGATTAAAACAGATATAGGAGACAAGAACTAGTGAGCTATAACAAAAAGGAAAAACATGAATAAATTAGAGCAAATGTAAACCTTTACCTGATTTAATACAGCATTAACCATCATGCTAAAGATACTATGCCTTGCCTCCCTCGTAGCCTGTAGACAAGTTAACTTTATTAATACGCAAAAAAAAACTTTATTAATTTGACATGTCTTAAGGAACAGTTGCATATGATCTGGCTTGTAAACTTGAAACACTATTACCTTCGTAATATTATTCCAATTCTCCATACGAACAAATAAATTTTCCATGTCCTGCTTCTGCGACACACAATTAAGCCGCCGGAGGGGCCTTGGCTGCTGGAGTCTCATGCAAGAAATGTGTTGAAACAACAATAAGGGTACACTTAAAGAATAGTATTAAATATTCTACTTTTCAGATGATTGTCGACCATTCAAACTTAATATGAAAATAAAAGGTATGCTGACTTCCATTTAGATAAAGAAGTACCTGATCAGGAATGTTCGGAAATATTTGATTGATTTCCATGCCTATTTCCAGTTGAATTGTGTCATCCAATATACGCGGCAGCACATCATTGATCATCGTGTGATAGCATTGTGCATGTGCCTATCAAATAGCAATGCAGAAATTATTAAAATTTCCAACAAATTCTCATTAAGCTAAATTTGAATTCAGCCTACATACAGCTCCCACATGCTCGTCTCGATGAGTATCGGTCCATATTCTTTCATTCTCAGAGAGCTTGTGCTCCCACACTTCCCACTTCTTCAATTCCCACACTCCCCGCTGTTTTGGCCTACGAACAATGCCAGCCTTCTTGTATACATCTAAGCGTATAAGTGACTTCACACAGATGTAGGATTGCATGTTGTCAGGCTTGTGGGGCTTGAAATCTAACAGCTTTGTCATCTTACACAATTTAGTATTGGAATTGTCCCCAAGCAACTCATAGGAATATAGGTTACGGTCACGACGTTGCAATATGATCTTACCCCTATGAACCAAATTTGGACCCGGAATGTAATCAGGTGAGTACTGAATATTGTACTTCTGGCTCCACCTTTGCTCCGTTTTGTTCTCAAGTGTCCAAACTTGCAGCTTACCAACAAGCCTTCTGGGCCGAAAGGAACAGGTTTGAGCCGTTGCTATACATATCTTCCCATCAATCTCTCTAACCCAGTCATGGATTTTGAGTCGCTCGACTAGTCGCGACTAGTCGACGACTAGTCTATGAGTCGCAAAAATATGGTCGACTCAACTTAGTGTCGACTCGCGACTCTCAGTCGCGACTAGTCACAACGCAGGCTCGACTTCTTCCGAGTCGCTGCCCCAGAGCGACTCGCATGAGTCGCGACTCAAAAACCATGAACCCAGTACCGACGAGGCCCACCACCTGCCGAGTCTTCGAGTACAGTTGCTGGCAGTTGTATCCGTGCAAAACTTTCTTCACTGAGATCAAAGGTAATAACTGCATGCTGCCAGCTAGCTACCATGTCTTCAGTTAGCCAGTACATTGTTCCACCAATATTAACTGCTCCAGAGTTTTTTACACAGTTTAAACTTAGGGCTTCTGGAGTTTTGATATCTCTCCATTTCTCATGACCAAGCGTGTAAACTTGAACGACTCTGAACCTGCTATTATTATGGAGAGGGCGGCCCTCAACAGAATCACCAAGGAAGTGTATAATCTTGTATTCTTTTGTCACTGGGTGAAATCCAAAGTTATACAAGAAGAAGTGATCACCCCTTAAATTGTTTACAGGTTTATCAAGATGCAGACATTCACCCGTTGCAAGGTTAGCTATCTTGAGTGTTGACGACTTTGTGTATAAGCAAAGAAGACCGTTGCATGAACCACAAAGGGAATCACCAGGGCCAACCACTGGCACTGCACATGTTGACTGTGACCAGGTCTCATCAATCAGGATAGCATCAGCAGGATAGAGCTTTCCTGAGATCGACTCTTGTGGAAAGAATAGGAAAGCACATTGGGGCGCATCCTGGAGGTGAGAGGTGACAAACTGGGGATCTCGAATCATTTTGTGCCATTCCTTGCAGACACCGGTGCACCTCAACAAAGTGCTCACTGGAAGCTTCAAAAATATCCGATCAATGAGTTCTCCTGGGAGACGGTTTATAATGCGTTCCTCATCTTTTTGCTTCTTTGGTTTGGTTTCCTCAGCCATAGTAAGCAATCTAGTCTCTTGAGGAAACCTAGATACCAAATTCTTCTGCAGACACATTTAAAAACAATAGGGCAAACTGAATAGAGATTATGATTGAAGTAATTTGCAGGAAAATAACATGAAGTTTAAGTGAAGTTTAACAGATGTTTGAGTTTATCTTCTTAGAATTGGTAAAGAAGGAAATAAGCGGCAGGCCTTACAAATATGGAGCCCTGTATGGCTATCGACTAATGACCACAAACAAATCAATATATGTATGATGCCTACAAAGTTGAAAATCAAGCTAGCTTATTACTAAAAGCATGGTGAAAAAATACATATCAATATGCATATATGAAACACAAAGCGAGTATGACACCGCTAAAACTCGCCATACAATTTTAGCCAAACGCCGCAAATGAATCTCCTCAACAATTATGTGCATCAACGCAACAACCAGACAACTTAGAAATAGTTTACATTGCGACACTGGACAAAACAAGCAGATAACGCATTTTTTGGCACTAGAAAAGACATACGAACTCCAAAATCAAGCAGCAAAACTGCATCAGCGACAAATAGGACCGGTCATAGACAGCAATTTCTGCACCTTTTGTAAGTTTCAGTGGCTACAGTAGTATCCAAATGTCTAAACAGCTTTATGCTATATTCCGGCACCGCGAAACAGAAAATAAGGGTGTGTCACTGTCAGGTTGTTCACATTACTCCAGCCTGTATCGTATCTGGGATCCTGGCTGAGTTGATGCAAAGATAAGCTCAGATGTGTGTTTGGTGTCCTATATGCTTTGGGGCAGGCTGAGCAGAGATGTTGTTTGGTTGTTTCTATCTAAGGGTGTATGAGAGATGATGTATTTAGCAGATATTGTTTGGTAGGTTGCACCTAGCTGAAAAACTTCTGATCGATATGAGATGCAAGCTACCAACCAAGGTGCAAAGTGATATATACATAACACATCATCTTTGGCATCAAATTTAAATTATCATCAGTCCTCATGAGCAAACTAGTACAAGGCAAAATCCAAATGTGCTTATCAATTCCCTATTTTCTTTTAGAAGAATTCATATCCAGTTATCCACCAATTTTGTGCCACTAGAAATACATTACCAACAAAAATATAATCACCATTTATTATATAGAACAACCATAACAAATCTGAGTGAGAGAAGCAAGCTAATTTTTTTTGGAGAGGAGGCCGGCTACCACCTCTCAACGGCGGCGGCGGAGAAGTAGAAGAGGGCTGGTGAGGTCCCCTCTGGCTCCTGGATCTCGATGGCGGCAAAGGAGCAGAAGGAGGCGGCGGCGGCCCTCCTTCAGGGCGGCGGAGGCAAATCTGGGGACCGGTCGAAGGAGGAGGAGAAGGCGGCGGCGGCGAATCTTAGACCGGACGGAGGGGATGGGCGGACCGGCGGTGGCAGCGGAAGCGGGCGTGGTGCGGGCGAGAGCAAATGTGGGGAAAAGAGCAGTTGGCTTGTTTTCTTTGTTTCTTTCGCTCTTTGTTTTTCGTTCATTCTTAATTTTATTTTGTTTATATTTGAAATATTTTAAATATATATTTATATTAGTTTAATTTGCATAATTTCTAAAAAAATCATTGCGCATTAAAAATGTTCAATCTACAAAAGCGTTTCATGATTTTGGAAAATTATTTCGTACCATTAAAAAAGAAGCTCGTAACATTTGGAAAAAGGTAAGTAACACATAAAAAAAATGGTTCCCATGTTTTTAAAATTGTTCATGCCATTACGGAAAATGTTTAATGTGTGTTCAAAAAAAGTTCAAAGTGAACTTGACAAATGTTCAACATTTATTCGTAAAAATGTCCATCGTGTATTTGGAAAATGTTCAGTGTGCATCTGAAAAATGTTCAACGTGCATTTGAAAAATGTTCATTGTGTATTGACAAATGTTCAACATGTATTCACAAAAATGTTCAGTGTGTATACAAATTTCTTTCAACTCATATTTAAAAATTGACATGTACAGTATTTGACAAGAATAAATAAAACAAGAAACTGAAGAAGAAAAAAAAAGAATATAAGATAACCCAAGGAAAACCAATGAAAAAAATACCGATTGAAACCAAAAAGAAAAAACACATGCAGAAGCTTCTAAAACCGGTCTGCACATGTCTATAGAAGCATCCCAAAACTACTCCAATGAAGCTACATTACACATTATTGGACCAGCCTGCTCGCGAGAGCGCCAGAGACGAGTCATCATTTGCTCTCTCAATAGGCGAGATCTAGCAATTGCGTCCAAGGAACGATTGAGTCATGTGTATCCCTCAATCTGATTCAAAAGGTATTTTTGCATTAGTTGGGCCAGGCCCAGATAGCTATGCAGTTATGTTGTTGGTCTGTTGGGGTCACTTCCGGTGTTAATTACTTCCATGTAGTTGATGCTTAGTGATTATTTGGTGAAAGATATGTGTGTTCGGATTGTTATCATATCATTACCCCACTGATTATGATCATTATAATGTCGTGTGAGTTGTCTGTTACGTTCTTGAGGACTTGGGAGAAATCTTGGTGTTAGTAACCATGTGAAATTGAATGGAGTTTAATGTTTTGATATTATGTTATGGTGTAATTCTCTAGTGGTGATGGGTGAACATCAACTACATGCCACTTCACCTATAAGGGCCTAAAGAAGAGCATTGTGTGATTACTTTGTTTATGATGGATGGTCGGGGTGACAGATATTACCGGACCTAGAGTTTATGAATGGTTGCATGACGAGTTAATGGGACCCTAAATTTTAATTTTATGGTTAAATTTATCTTAATTATCGTTCTTATATTTGTAGATGCTTGCATAGATGTTATAATCATAAGTATGTATGTTGTTCAATTAAGGGTAATACATAAGTGTAGGCTCCACCTAACAACAATCATCAAGGCAATGAAAGTTAAATTGCACTAGGTGAAATACTCTCGTCGAGAATGATTTGATCCATATAACATATAAGAGCATCTCTAGCCGCGCCCCCAACAGGCCCCCCAGGGCGACCTTTTTCGCGCCAGCACCGAAAAAAACCAGTCGCGCCCCCAAGACGCCGAAATTTGCTGGCTCGGCCCGTTTTTGGGCCCGGCGATCCTAGGCCAAACCCAGCATGCTGGGGGACGCTCGGGGGCTCTGGTAGAAGGAAAAACACGCTTGGGACACACTATCGGGCGAAAAGCCAAGGAAATCGTCCAGATTCGCCCCCCACCCCCGCGCGCTCGGCCACTACCCTGCCGATCCCGGCTCCGCCCACCGCCCAGCACCGCTAGATAGGCCATTCCCCACCGAAAAAGAGAGAAGGTTTCACCGCAGCTACCTCTCCAACACCTTCGGCGAGTTTTCCGGCGCTCCGGCCGCTCAGGGCGGTATACCCGTGGTTGTGCACCCACCACACCCGCCAGGTGTTCGTCGATTTGTCTACTCGGTGATGGACTCGGACGACAAGGAGGCGCTCGCGGTGTTGCTGGAGGAGGAAGTCGATGCCGATGTCCAGGACGAGGAGCATCTCATGGTCCTCACCGCCCTCGCCGGCCTGCTCGCGAGCAATGAAAAGCCGTGGCGAGGTGGCTCGGCCTGGGGCGGCTGAAAGCAAAGAACCGGCATCATCTGGAAGGCTATTGCATGCTCTACTCCGACTACTTTGCCGACGCTCCATTGCACGGCGACAAAGTATTTCAGCGCCATTATCGGATGAGCCGAAAGCTTTTCCTCGGGATTGTTAATTCCATCTGGGAGTTCGACAGCTACTTCAAGTGCAAGAAGGATTGCACCAGCACACTTGGATTCACCTCAATCCAGAAGTGCACGACAGCTATGAGAATGCTTGCATACGAAGCTCCCCGTGATTCACTCGACGACTATGGGCGCATGGCCGAGTCCAAGACCATTGAGTGGTTCTACAAGTTCTGCAGGGCAGTGATACGTCCATTTTGCATCATGTTTTCCTACCGTTATTTATGTTGTTTTACAGTATAATAATGCTTTTTGGAGTAATTCTAATGCCTTTTCTCTCATAATATGCAAGGTATGCACCAAGGGGGAGAATTCTGGCGGCTGGAAATCTGGACCTGAGAAAGCTACGGCAAGCTACATATTCCGCACAACTCCAAATGAGTTGAGACTCCCCGAGGATTTTTTATTGAATATTTAAGGAATATTGGAGCAAATAAGTACCAGAGGAGGGCCACCAGGTGGGCACAACCCACCTGGGTGCGCCAGGAGGCCCAGGCGCGCCCTGGTGGGTGCTGCCCTCCTCGACCCACCTCTGGTGCCCATCTTCTGGTATATAAGTCATTTTGACCTAGAAAAAATAAGGAGAGGACATTCGGGGCGAAGCGCCGCCGCCTCGAGGCGGAACTTGGGCAGGAGCACTTTTGCCCCCGGCAGAGCGATTTCGCCGGGGGAACTTTCCTCCCGGAGGGGGAAATCATCGTCATCATCATCACCAACAACTCTCCCATCTTGGGGAGGGCTATTTTCATAAACACCTTCACAGCACCAACTCCTCTCAAACCCTAGTTCATCTCTTGCGTTCAATCTTTGTATCAGAACTATAAATTGGTGCCCGTGGGTGACTACTAGTGTTGATTACATCTTGTAGTTGATTACTATATGGTTTATTTGGTGGAAGATTATATGTTCAGATCCATTATGCTATTCAATACCCCTCTGATCTTGAGCATGTTTATCATTTGTGTGTAGTTACTTTCGTTCTTCAGGTCACTGGAGAAATCATGTTGCAAGTAATCATGTGAACTTGATATGTGTTCGATATTTTGATGGTATGTATGTTGCCATTCTCTTAGTGTTGTTATGTGAACATCGACTACATGACACTTCACCATATTTGGGCCTAAGGGAATGCATTGTGGAGTAGTTATTAGATGGTGGGTTGCGAGAGTGACAGAAGCTTAAACCCCAGTTTATGCGCTATTCCGTAAGGGACCGATTGGATCCAAAAGTTTAATGCTATGGTTAGAATTTATTCTTAATACTTTTCTCGTAGTTGTGGATGCTTGCGAGAGGGTTAATCATAAGTAGGAGGTTTGTTCAAGTAAGAACAACACCTAAGCACCGGTCCACCCACATATCAAATTTTCAAAGTACCGAACACGAATTAAGCCAACATGATGAAAGTGACTAGATGAAATTCCTGTGTACCCTCAAGAACACTTTGCTTATCATAAGAAACAGTTTTGGCCTGTCCTTTGCCTCAAAAGGATTGGGCTACCTTGCTGCACTTTTGTTACTACTATTGTTACTTGCTCGTTACAAATTATCTTGCTATCAAACTACTCTGCTACTTACAATTTTAGCACTTGCAGACATTACCTTGCCGAATACCACTTGTCATTTCCTTTTGCTCCTCATTGGGTTCGACACTCTTACTTATCAAAAAGAGCTGCAATTGACCCCATATACTTGTGGGTCATCAAGGCAATTTTCTGGCGCCATTGTCGGAGAGTGAAGCGCTCTTGGTAAGTGGAAATTGGTAAGGAAACATTATTACTACGTGCTGAAATTTATTGTCACTTGCTACTATGAAAAACAATCCTTTGAGGGGTTTGTTCGGGGTATCTTCACCTTGACCGGAACCACAATTAGTTACCCCCTCAACCTACTGCACCTACTGAAAATATTGAATATGAAATTCCTTCGGGTATGTTTGAACAACTGCTAGCTAATCCTTATGCAGGAGATGGAACCGAACATCCTGATATGCACTTGATATATCTAGATGAAATTTATGGATTATTTAAGCTTGCAGGTTTGCCCAAAGATGAAGCTAAGAAGAAGGTTTTCCCTTTATCTTTGAAGGGAAAAGCATTGACATGGTATAGGCTATGCGATGATATTGGATCTTGAAACTGGAACCGTTTGAATTTGGAATTTCATCAGAAATTTTATCCTATGCATCTAGTTCATCGTGATCGAAATCATATATATAATTTTTGGCCTCGTGAAGGAGAAAATACCGCTCTAGCTTGGGGGAGGCTTAAGTCAATGTTATACTCATGCCCCAATCATGAGCTCTCGAGAGAAATTATTATCCAGAATTTTTATGCTTGGCTTTCTCGTAATGATCAAAATGTTGGGGATATAACTATTTGTGTAAGCCGCCCAGGAGGGGCCGGATTATGCAAAGAAGACTCACCGGAAAGAAGCCCAAGATCAAGCATGAAGATGGCGGTTCAATAAAGGGCTTAAGGCCCACAGGCGACTTAAAGCCCGTTGTAGCAAACCGCCACAATGGCATGAATTGTATCATAAGGTAGATTTAACTAGTCACCGAGCCGAACACTGTTTATAAGTCGGTCGAGACTCTGTAAGCCATAGGGCGTCAACCCGTGTATATAAGGGGACGACCTGCTGGCGGCTTAGGGCAAGAAACAACTCATCGAGAGCCGGGCATAGCGTATCTCGCTCCCTGGTCATCGAAACATCAATACCAACCCAACTAGACGTAGGCCTTACCTTCATCGTAAGGGGCCGAACTAGTATAAACCTCTCGTGTCCTTTGTCTCGATTAACCCCTTCAAGCTTCCTAGTTGCGATGGCTCCACAACTAAGTCCTTTCACGAGAACATCTGACGTGACAATTCCACGACAGTTGGCGCCCACCATGGGGCCAGCGCACGGTGGATTTGAGTTCTTGAAGGGCAACTTCGAAGGGCTCAAGGGATACATAGTGGGCCGGATGACCAAGAGTCGTCGCGGCAAGATCTACATCGATGATGAAGGCTGGGGCCCCGACGCCGGCTCAATTGAGTATGGGTACCGGGTCCCCTTCGGAGGAATCCACATCTTCATCGGCCGGATCGGTGAGCCGGGCCCTGAGCCGGACAACTGCACCGACCTCATCGAGACGGCTCGGCGTGCAAGGAAGGCCCGAGTTCAACCGGTAATGAAGCGTGCCTTCGTGGGCTGCATCCACGGAGAAGGACTCTCTGAAGGATCTGAAGATGGTGGTGAGATGACCGTCCACTCGGGCGATGATTCGTCCGTCGGTTCAACAGATTCATTATACCAAGTCCAAGATGGCATGCTTGGGGGCTGTTCTGATGGCACTAGTATTCCGGACCCCTATGATCCGCTGAGATGGGTAGGAGTCTTCATGGCTGGAACTCAACCCGGCCAAAATTCTACGGCCGCTACGGCGATAATATCCGGAACAGGGGCCGCCGGGGCAGGAGGCCCTATGCGCCCGCCGGCTCAGGTGCTGATAGACCTCATGGACAAGCTTACGGCCCTGTTAACCACCACGGTTATCCCTGTAAACAAGGATGAGCATGACGTGGAGGTGGCACGGGTGCGTGAGGAAATAGCTCAGGCCAAGGAGGCCTTAGCAGCTGAGGACACTAGATTAGCCGCGGAGCGGGCGGCTCTAGATGCCCGGGTGCAGCGACTACAGTCAGAAGCTTACCAGCTCACGATGAGCTTAAACGCGTCCAATGAGGTGATGAGGAGGAGACATCAGAAAACCCAGTCCCGTTTACCTCCGAATTACGACCCTCGGGTTCTTTTTGCTACACCAGGAGCCGGCCCAAGTAACCCGCCAGAGACCAATCAGTTCATGACAGCCGGAGCAGGAGGACCGGCTCAGCCTCGAGAGATGCCACCTTCTCATTGTTGGAAATATGCCCTAGAGGCAATAATAAAAGCATTATTATTATATTTCCTTGTTCATGATAATTGTCTTTATTCATGCTATAATTGTGTTATCCGGAAATCGTAATACATGTGTGAATAACAGACACCAACATGTCCCTAGTGAGCCTCTAGTTGACTAGCTCGTTGATCAACAGATAGTCATGGTTTCCTGACTATGGACACTGGATGTCATTGATAGCGAGATCACATCATTGGGAGAATGATGTGATGGACAAGACCCAATCCTAAACATAGCACAAGATCGTATAGTTCGTTTGCTAGAGTTTTCCAATGTCAAGTATCTTTTCCTTAGACCATGAGATCGTGTAACTCCCGGATACCGTAGGAGTGCTTTGGGTATGCCAAACATCACAACGTAATTGGGTGACTATAAAGGTAGACTACGGGTATCTCCGAAAGTGTCTGTTGGGTGACATGGATCAAGACTGGGATTTGTCACTCCGTATGACGGAGAGGTATCACTGGGCCCACTCGGTAATGCATCATCATAATGAGCTCAGAGTGACCAAGTGTCTGGTCACAGGATCATGCATTACGGTACGAGTAAAGTGACTTGCCGGTAACGAGATTGAACGAGGTATTGGGATACCGACGATCGAATCTCGGGCAAGTAACATATCGATAGACAAAGGGAATAGCGTACGGGATTGATTAAATCCTCGACATCGTGGTTCATCCGATGAGATCATCGTGGAGCATGTGGGAGACAACATGGGTATCCAGATCCCGCTGTTGGTTATTGACCGGAGAGTCGTCTCGGTCATGTCTGCTTGTCTCCCGAACCCGTAGGGTCTACACACTTAAGGTTCGGTGACGCTAGGGTTATGAAGATATGTATATGCAGAAACCCGAATGTTGTTCGGAGTCCCGGATGAGATCCCGGACGTCACGAGGAGTTCCGGAATGGTCCGGAGGTAAAGAATTATATATAGGAAATGCTATTTCGGGCATCGGGACAAGTTTCGGGGTTATCGGTATTGTACCGGGACCACCGGAAGGGTCCCGGGGGTCCACCGGGTGGGGCCACCTGTCCCGGGGGGCCACATGGGCTGTAGGGGGTGCGCCTTGGCCTAGATGGGCCAAGGGCACCAGCCCCTATAGGCCCATGCGCCTAGGGTTTCCACCATGGAAGAGTCCATGTGGTGGAAGGCACCCCTAGGTGCCTTGGGGGGGAGGGAAACCTCCCCTTGGCCGCCGCCCCCCCTAGTAGATGCCATCTACTAGGGCCGGCGCCCCCCTGGCACCCCTATATATAGTGGGGGGGAGAGGAGGGATTTTACACCAGCCCCTGGCGCCTCCACCTCCCCCCGTTACGTCTCTCCCTCGTAGTCTCGGCGAAGCCCTGCTGCTGTGACGCCCTGCATCCACCACCACGCCGTCGTGCTGCTGGATCTTCATCAACCTCTCCTTCCCCCTTGCTGGATCAAGAAGGAGGAGACGTCTCCCGTCCCGTACGTGTGTTCAACGCGGAGGTGCCGTCCGTTCGGCGCTGGTCATCGGTGATTTGGATCACGTCGAGTACGACTACATCATCACCGTTCTTTTGAACGCTTCCGCTCACGATCTACAAAGGTATGTAGATGCATCCAATGACTCGTTGCTAGATGAACTCCTAGATGATCTTGGTGAAACGAGTAGGAAAATTTTTGTTTTCTGCAACATTCCCCAACAGTGGCATCATGAGCTAGGTCTATGCGTAGTTCTTCTTGCGCGAGTAGAACACAATTTGTTGTGGGCGTAGATTTGTCAACTTTCTTGCCGTTACTAGTCCTTTCTTGCTTCAGCGGTATTGTGGGATGAAGCGGCCCGGACCAACCTTACACGTACGCTTACGTGAGACCGGTTCCACCGACTAACATGCACTAGTTGCATAAGGTGGCTGGCGGGTGTCTGTCTCTCCTACTTTAGTTGGAGCGGAATCGATGAACAGGGTCCTTATGAAGGGTAAATAGAAGTTGACAAATCATGTTGTGGCTTTAACGTAGGTAAGAAAACGTTCTTGCTAGAACCCTAATTCAGCCACGTAAAACTTGCAACAACAATTAGAGGACGTCTAACTTGTTTTTGCAGCAAGTGGTTTGTGATATGATATGGCCAAAGTTGTGATGAATGATGAATGATCTATATGTGATGTATGAGATGTTCATGCTATTGTAATAGGAATCACGACTTGCATGTCGATGAGTATGACAACCGGCAGGAGCCATAGGAGTTGTCTTTATTCTTTTATATGACCTGCGTGTCATCAAGAAACGCCATGTAAATTACTTTACTTTATTGCTAAACGCGTTATCCATAGTAGTAGAAGTAATAGTTGGCGAGCAACTTCATGGAGACACGATGATGGAGATCATGATGATGGAGATCATGGTGTCAAGCCGGTGACAAGATGATCATGGAGCCCCAAGATGGAGATCAAAGGAGCTATGTGATATTGGCCATATCATGTCACGTTTATTATTTGATTGCATGTGATGTTTATCATGTTTTGCATCTTGTTTACTTAGAACGACGGTAGTAAATAAGGTGATCCCTCATACTAATTTCAAGAAGTGTTCCCCCTAACTGTGCACCGTTGCGACAGTTCGCTGTTTCAAAACACCACGTGATGATCGGGTGTTTTATTCAGACGTTCACATACAACGGGTGTAAGACAGATTTACACATGCAAACACTTAGGTTGACTTGACGAGCCTAGCATGTACAGGCATGCCCTCGGAACACGGAAGACCGAAAGGTCGAGCATGAGTCGTATAGAAGATACGATCAACATGAAGATGTTCACCGATGTTGACTAGTCCGTCTCACGTGATGATCGGACACGGTCTAGTTTAACTCGGATCATGTAATACTTAGATGACTAGAGGGATGTCTAATCTAAGTGGGAGTTCATTAATAATTTGATTAGTTGAACTTAATTATCATGAACTTAGTCTAAATATTTTACAATATGTCTTGTAGATTAAATGGCCAACGTAGTCCTCAACTTCAACGCGTTCCTAGAGAAAACCAAACTGAAAGACGATGGCAGCAACTATACGGACTGGGTTCGGAACCTGAGGATCATCCTCATAGCTGCCAAGAAAGATTATGTCCTACAAGCACCGCTTGGTGACGCACCCATTCTCCCTGCAGAACAAGATGTTATGAACGCTTGGCAGGCACGTTTCGATGACTACTCCCTCGTTCAGTGCGGCATGCTTTACAGCCTAGAGCCGGGGCTCCAAAAGCGTTTTGAGAGACATGGAGCATATGAGATGTTCGAAGAGCTGAAAATGGTTTTCCAAGCTCATGCCCGGGTCGAGAGATATGAAGTCTCCGACAAATTCTTCAGCTGTAAGATGGAGGAAAACAGTTCTGTCAGTGAGCACATACTCACTATGTCTGGGTTGCATAACCGCTTGACTCAACTGGGAGTTAATCTCCCGGATGATGCGGTCATTGACAGAATCCTCCAGTCGCTTCCACCAAGCTACAAGAGCTTTGTGATGAACTTCAATATGCAGGGGATGGAAAAGACCATTCCTGAAGTATTTGCTATGTTGAAATCAGCAGAGGTAGAAGTCAGGAAGGAACATCAAGTGTTGATGGTCAATAAAACCACTAAGTTCAAGAAAGGCAAGGGTAAAAAGAACTTCAAGAAGGACGGCAAGGAGGTTGCCGCGCCCGGCAAGCAAGCTGCCGGGAAGAAGCCAAAGAATGGACCCAAGCCCGAGACTGAGTGCTTTTATTGCAAGGGAAGCGGTCACTGGAAGCGGAACTGCCCTAAGTACTTAGCGGATAAGAAGGTCGGCAAAACAAAAGGTATATGTGATATACATGTAATTGATGTGTACCTTACTAGTGCCCGTAGTAGCAACTGGGTATTTGATACCGGTGCAGTTGCTCACATTTGTAACTCAAAGCAGGGGCTGCGGAATAAGCGGAAACTGGCAAAGGACGAGGTGACGATGCGCGTCGGGAATGGTTCCAAGGTCAATGTGATCGCCGTCGGCACGCTACCTCTGCATCTCCCTTCGGGATTAGTTTTAAACCTTAATAATTGTTATTTAGTGCCAGCTTTGAGCATGAACATTGTATCAGGATCTCGTTTAATTCGAGATGGCTACTCTTTTAAATCTGAGAATAATGGTTGTTCCATTTTATGAGAGATATGTTTTATGGTCATGCTCCTATGGTGAATGGTTTATTCTTTATGAATCTCGAACGTGATGCTACACATGTTCATAATGTGAGTGCCAAAAGAAGTAAGGTTGATAATGATAGTCCCACATACCTGTGGCACTGCCGCCTTGGTCACATAGGTGTCAAACGCATGAAGAAGCTCCATGCTGATGGACTTTTAGAGTCTCTTGATTATGAATCATTTGACACATGCGAACCATGCCTTATGGGTAAAATGACCAAGACTCCGTTCTCAGGAACAATGGAGCGAGCAACCGACTTATTGGAAATCATACATACTGATGTGTGTGGTCCAATGAGTGTTGAGGCTCGCGGTGGCTATCGTTATGTTCTCACCCTCACTGATGATTTAAGTAGGTATGGGTATATCTACTTAATGAAACACAAGTCTGAAACCTTTGAAAAGTTCAAGGAATTTCAGAGTGAGGTTGAAAATCAACGTGACAGGAAAATCAAGTTTCTATGATCAGATCGTGGAGGAGAATACTTGAGTCACGAGTTTGGGGCACACTTAAGAAAATGTGGAATAGTTTCACAACTCACGCCGCCTGGAACACCTCAGCGTAATGGTGTGTCCGAACGTCGTAATCGCACTCTGTTAGATATGGTGCGATCTATGATGTCTCTTACCGATTTACCGCTTTCTTTTTGGGGCTATGCTTTAGAGACTGCCGCATTCACTTTAAATAGGGCTCCGTCGAAATCCGTTGAGACGACACCGTATGAATTATGGTTTGGGAAGAAACCTAAGCTGTCGTTTCTAAAAGTTTGGGGATGAGATGCTTATGTCAAGAAACTTCAACCTGAAAAGCTCGAACCCAAGTCGGAAAAAGGCGTCTTCATAGGATACCCAAAAGAAACTATTGGGTACACCTTCTACCTCAGATCCGAAGGCAAGATCTTTGTTGCCAAGAATGGGTCCTTTCTGGAGAAAGAGTTTCTCTCGAAAGAAGTAAGTGGGAGGAAAGTAGAGCTTGATGAAGTATTACCTCTTGAACCGTAAAATGGCGAAACTCAAGAAAATGTTCCTGAGGTGCCTGCACCGACTAGAGAGGAAGTTAATGACAATGATCGAGATACTTCTGATCAAGCCCCTACTGAAATTCGAAGGTCCACAAGGACACGTTCCGCACCAGAGTGGTACGGCAACCCTGTCTTGGAAATCATGCTGTTAGACAACAGTGAACCTTCGAACTATGAAGAAGCGATGGCAGGCCCGGATTCCGACAAATGGCTGGAAGCCATGAAATCCGAGATAGGATCCATGTATGAAAACAAAGTATGGACTTTGACTGACTTGCCCGTTGAGCGGCGAGCCATAGAAAATAAATGGATCTTTAAGAAGAAGACAGACGCGGATGGTAATGTGACCATTTATAAAGCTCGGCTTGTCGCTAAGGGTTATCGACAAGTTCAAGGGGTTGACTACGATGAGACTTTCTCGCCGGTAGCGAAGCTGAAGTCCGTCCGAATCATGTTAGCAATTGCCGCATTCTATGATTACGAAATATGGTAAATGGACGTCAAAACGGCATTCCTTAATGGTTTCCTTAAGGAAGAATTGTATATGATACAGCCGGAAGGTTTTGTCGATCCTAAGAATGCTGACAAAGTGTGCAAGCTCCAACGCTCGATTTATGGGCTGGTGCAAGCATCTCGGAGTTGGAACATTCGCTTTGATGAGATGATCAAAGCGTTTGGGTTTACACAGACTTATGGAGAAGCCTGCGTTTACAAGAAAGTGAGTGGGAGCTCTGTAGCATTTCTCATATTATATGTAGATGACATACTTTTGAGGGGAAATGATATAGAACTCTTGGACAGCATCAAGGCCTACTTGAATAAAAGTTTTTCAATGAAGGACCTTGGAGAAGCTGCTTATATATTAGGCATCAAAATCTATAGAGATAGATCGAGACGCCTCATAGGTCTTTCACAAAGCACATACCTTGATAAGATATTGAAGGAGTTCAATATGGATCAATCCAAGAAGGGGTTCTTGCCTGTGTTACAAGGTATGAAATTGAGCTCAGCTCAATGTCCGACCACGGCAGAAGATATAGAAGAGATGAGCGTCATCCCCTATGCCTCAGCCATAGGTTCTATTATGTATGCCATGCTGTGTACCAGACCTGATGTTAACCTTGCCGTCAGTTTGGTAGGAAGGTACCAAAGTAATCCCGGCAAGGAACACTGGACAGCGGTCAAGAATATCCTGAAGTACCTAAAAAGGACTAAGGAAATGTTTCTTGTTTATGGAGGTGACGAAGAGCTCGTCGTAAAGGGTTACGTCGACGCTAGCTTCGACACAGATCTGGATGACTCTAAGTCACAAACCGGATACGTGTATATTTTGAATGGTGGGGCAGTAAGCTGGTGCAGTTGTAAGCAAAGCGTCGTGGCGGGATCTACATGTGAAGCGGAGTACATGGCAGCCTCGGAGGCAGCACATGAAGCAATATGGGTGAAGGAGTTCATCACCGACCTAGGAGTCATACCCAATGCGTCGGGGCCGATCAAGCTCTTCTGTGACAACACTGGAGCTATTGCACTTGCCAAGGAGCCCAGGTTTCACAAGAAGACAAGGCACATCAAGCGTCGCTTCAACTCCATTCGTGAAAATGTTCAAGATGGAGACATAGAGATTTGTAAAGTACATATGGACCTGAATATAGCAGATCCGTTGACTAAACCTCTCCCTAGAGCAAAACATGATCAACACCAGAATTCCATGGGTGTTCGATTCATCACAATGTAACTAGATTATTGACTCTAGTGCAAGTGGGAGACTGTTGGAAATATGCCCTAGAGGCAATAATAAAAGCATTATTATTATATTTCCTTGTTCATGATAATTGTCTTTATTCATGCTATAATTGTGTTATCCGGGAATCGTAATACATGTGTGAATAACAGACATCAACATGTCCCTAGTGAGCCTCTAGTTGACTAGCTCGTTGATCAACAGATAGTCATGGTTTCCTGACTATGGACACTGGATGTCATTGATAACGAGATCACATCATTAGGAGAATGATGTGATGGACAAGACCCAATCCTAAACATAGCACAAGATCGTATAGTTCGTTTGCTAGAGTTTTGCAATGTCAAGTATCTTTTCCTTAGACCATGAGATCGTGTAACTCCCGGATACCGTAGGAGTGCTTTGGGTATGCCAAACGTCACAACGTAACTGGGTGACTATAAAGGTAGACTACGGGTATCTCCGAAAGTGTCTGTTGGGTGACATGGATCAAGACTGGGATTTGTCACTCCGTATGACGGAGAGGTATCACTGGGCCCACTCGGTAATGCATCATCATAATGAGCTCAGAGTGACCAAGTGTCTGGTCACGGGATCATGTATTACGGTACGAGTAAAGTGACTTGCCGGTAACGAGATTGAACGAGGTATTGGGATACCGACGATCGAATCTCGGGCAAGTAACATATCGATAGACAAAGGGAATAGCGTACGGGATTGATTAAATCCTCGACATCGTGGTTCATCCGATGAGATCATCGTGGAGCATGTGGGAGCCAACATGGGTATCCAGATCCCGCTGTTGGTTATTGACCGGAGAGTCGTCTCGGTCATGTCTGCTTGTCTCCCGAACCCGTAGGGTCTACACACTTAAGGTTCGGTGACGCTAGGGTTATGAAGATATGTATATGCAGAAACCCGAATGTTGTTCGGAGTCCTGGATGAGATCCCGGACGTCACGAGGAGTTCCGGAATGGTCCGGAGGTAAAGAATTATATATAGGAAATGCTATTTCGGGCATAGGGACAAGTTTCGGGGTTATCGGTATTGTACCGGGACCACCGGAAGGGTCCCGGGGGTCCACCGGGTGGGGCCACCTGTCCCGGGGGGCCACATGGGCTGTAGGGGGTGCGCCTTGGCCTAGATGGGCCAAGGGCACCAGCCCCTATAGGCCCATGCGCCTAGGGTTTCCACCATGGAAGAGTCCATGTGGTGGAAGGCACCCCTAGGTGCCTTGGGGGGGAGGGAAACCTCCCCTTGGCCGCCGCCCCCCCTAGTAGATGCCATCTACTAGGGCCGGCGCCCCCCTGGCACCCCTATATATAGTGGGGGGGAGAGGAGGGATTTTACACCAGCCCCTTGCGCCTCCACCTCCCCCCGTTACGTCTCTCCCTCGTAGTCTCGGTGAAGCCCTACTGCTGTGACGCCCTGCATCCACCACCACGCCGTCGTGCTGCTGGATCTTCATCAACCTCTCCTTCCCCCTTGCTGGATCAAGAAGGAGGAGACGTCTCCCGTCCCGTACGTGTGTTGAACGCGGAGGTGCCGTCCGTTCGGCGCTGGTCATAGGTGATTTGGATCACGTCGAGTACGACTACATCATCACCGTTCTTTTGAACGCTTCCGCTCACGATCTACAAAGGTATGTAGATGCATCCAATGACTCATTGCTAGATGAACTCCTAGATGATCTTGGTGAAACGAGTAGGAAAGTTTTTGTTTTCTGCAACGTTCCCCAACACTCATGTGAGCATGGCACCATCGTGTTATGTGCCGATACCTTCGGGTCACTTTTCCAACCCCATGGAGAACTTAATCGCGGCTTCGGCGCGCTTGGCGGCTCTTCCCATGGACGGTGATGACCCGACAGCGGTGGAGACCCGGAGGGTCAGAGAGCTTCTCTAGACGGCCCTGGCTCAGCAAGAGACCTATTCTTACAGCAGGGACAGGATTCATTCAACTCCTCCGCCTTGGTTAGCACCGCCTTGTCAGAACCGGAGCCCGAGTTACAGCAGGCACATGGAGTCTGAAGCTTTGTCAAGCAACGCCCAACGCCGTAACCAACCCGGTGGCTATAACCCAGTGCAAGACCGAGTACACCAGGAGAACGAGCGGGCGGCTCAGCTGGCGGCTCAACAGGTGGCTCATCAGGATTTCCCAGAGTATCCGGTGACTTCTATTGAGACAGGAGTAGCCACTAGAACCGATGGCGTTCCTTGTTTGGTACCAACTTTGCGTAATGTGCGCTTACCCAAGGACTTCAAGGGACCTCGAAAGGTGCCGAATTACACAGCCGACTTGTAGCCCGGAGTATGGATCGAGAGATATGAAATGGCCATGGAGCTGTTGGAAGTCAGCGATGCTGCAATGGCTAAATACTTCACCATGATGTTAGATGGAGCGGCCCGGCCTTGGTTAAAGGGTTTTCCACCCAATTCCATTGGCTCATGGGCAGAGTTAAAAGCCCGTTTCATCCAGAACTTCAAGGACACCTGTAAGAAATCTATGTCAATCGTGGACTTGCCGAATTGTAAGCAGGAGGAGGGTGAATCCACCACTCATTGGGTACGCGGGGTCAAGGAGATAATACATTCATCTGACAAGATGGATGCCGGCTCTGCAGTCCTCATGTTGGAGAAGAATTGCCGCTTTGAGCCGCTGAGGCAGAAACTGGGGCGCCTCAAACGTGACTGCAACGATATGGGTACGCTGATGGCGGCTTTAGTCAAATATGCCGGTTCTGATAGTACCAAGGATCCCGCGTTTGATGATGAGAAGACAGGGAAGGGAAAGAGGAACGACAATGGAAAGGGTCAGCAGCATAACCCGATGAATCAAGGTGGCCATAAGTGTAAGGCGGACGGCAACCCGGAGTTTGTAGCCAACACTAATGCACAGGACAGCAATCAGAGACGTAAGGGCAGGCCGCCCCCTCGATCTGGCGGGTCAGGCCCATCTCTTGAGCAGTTACTTAATGAGCCTTGCCCGAGACACGGCACCCGGGAATGACCCGCCACCCACTTATGGAAAGATTGCGCAATCATGAAGGCTTTTAAGAATTCCAATACGTTTGGTGACAACTCCGGGTCTGGCGGCGGCTCAGGAGCTGGCGGTTTTCATGGCCCGGGCGGTGGTTCAAACTCCGGCTTTCAGGGACATCCAGGCAGTAATAATCAGCAGCAGTCTGGTCAAGGAGGGCAATGGCAACATCAGTCGGGTTATCAAAGCCATCCGAAACAGTTGAGTGGTGGGCAGTATCACGTGTTTACCACTAGATTATGCAAACGTGACTAGAAGGTTCATAAGAGGGCCGTGAATTCTGTTGAGCCGGCAATTCCTCATTATCTGAGGTGGTCAGAACAACCCATTATATGGAGCAGAGAAGATCATCCTCCACGGGTCGATAATCCGGGACAGTTAGCCTTGGTGATAGCACCTCAGGTTGGTGGATATAAATTCACTAATGTACTCATGGACGGAGGTAGCAGCATCAATATCCTCTACTACGAGACCTTTCAATGCATGGGGTTGACTGATAAGAATTTGAGAACATCCAACACTGTTTTCCATGGAGTGGTTCCTGGCAAGTCGGCTTACCCGGTTGGCAAGATTGAATTGGAGGTGGCCTTTGGAGATGAGTATGACTCCAGGGCTGAGAAATTGACGTTTGAAGTGGTTAAAATTAGGAGTCCATATCACACTCTGTTTGGACGACCGGCTTATGCTAAGTTCATGGCACGACCATGTTACATTTATTTACAGCTCAAGATGTCGGGTCACAAGGGCACCATCACTGTGCATAGGAGTCGAAAGGTGGCCTTGGAGTGTGAAGAAGGTGACGCGGCATATGCTGAGTCCGCCTGTGCCGCGGAAGAGCTCAAATTTTATCAAGACAATGTTGACCCGACAGATATGACCTCCCTAAAGAAGCTAACTACTAAGCATGACCCAGCGTTGAAGTTTAAATCGGCCGCTGAGACGAAACTTGTTGACTTTACCCCAGGCGATTCTTCTAAGCAGTTCAGTATCAGTACCAATTTGGATCCTAAATAGGAAAGCGCGCTCATCGAGTTCATCCGTGAGAACCGGGACATCTTTGCATGGAAACCTTCTGACATGTCGGGTGTACCAAGGGAACTCGCTGAGCACACTCTCAATATTGATCCGAAGTATAAGCCGGTCAGGCAGTTTCTCCGACGGTTCAACGAAGAGAGACGGAAAGCCATTGGGGAAGAGGTCGCCCGGCTCTTAGCGGCCGGGGTTATTGTTGAAGTTTTTCACCCGGAGTGGTTGGCTAACCCGGTGCTTGTACTCAAGAAGAACGGCACTTGGCGGATGTGTGTGGATTACATGGACTTAAACAAGGCTTGTCCGGCTGATCCCTTTGCTCTCCCCCATATTGATCAAATCATTGATGCTACGGCGGCTTGTGAACGTTTGAGCTTCTTGGATGCTTACTCTGGTTATCATCAGATCGAAATGGCAGTTAAGGACCAGGAGAAGACAACTTTCATCATTCCGTTTGGAGCCTTCTGTTATGTATCTATGCCGTTTGGACTCAAGAGTGCCCAGGCGACTTATCAGCGATGTGTACAGAACTGTTTACATGATCAAATCGGGCGTAATGTTCATGCTTATGTAGATGACATTGTGGTGAAGTCCAGAGAAAAGGAAACCTTGATATCTGACTTGAAAGAGACCTTTGATAATCTCCAGGTTTACAAGATGATGCTTAACCCGGCCAAGTGTGTGTTTGGTGTACCTGCAGGCAAGCTCTTGGGTTTTCTGGTATCAAACAGAGGCATTGAAGCTAATCCGGAGAATATTAAGGTGATTACCTCTCTGGCTAAACCGGCGTGCATCAATGATGTTCAACGACTGGTGGGTCGTGTTGCCGCTTTGAGCCGGTTCATAAGCCGGTTAGGTGAGAAGGCCCTACCACTGTATCAGATGATGAAGAAAACTAACACTTTTGTCTGGAGTGATGCTGCAGATGCTGCCTTTGAAGACTTGAAGAGGCAATTGTCTGAACCACCGGTTCTTGCGGCTCCCGTTGATAAAGAGTCGTTGTTGTTATACGTGGCTGCTAATTCACGAGCCGTCAGTGTTGCCATCATGGTGGAGCATAAGGAAGCTGGCAAGGAGCATCCGGTTCAGCGGTCGGTTTACTACATCAGTGAAGTGCTCATTGAGTCTAAGCAAAGGTGGCAGAAGCTGGTCTACGGAGTGTTTATGGCCAACCGGAAGTTGAAGCAGTACTTTCAAAGTCATCCCATAACCGTGGTAAGTTCTGCCCCCTTGGGAGACATCATCCAGAATAGGGAGGCCACAGGACGAGTCGCCAAGTAGGCTATCGAGCTTGGACCTCATGGTTTGAAATATATGCCGCATACTACTATTAAATCTCAAGCCTTAGTGGACTTTATCAATGATTGGACAGAGTTGCAGGCACCTGAGGAGAAGCCGGATAACACATATTGGACTATTCACTTTGATGGGTCCAGGCAGTTAGAAGGCTCGGGGGTTGGAGTTGTTTTAACTTCCCCTCGAGGTGACAAATTTTGTTACGTGCTCTGGCTTATGTTTCCTTGTACTAACAATGTAGCTGAGTACGAGGCCTTACTCCATGGTCTCCGGATTGCCAAAGAGATGAATTTAAGCCGGTAAGGTGCTTAGGCGACTCAGATCTTGTGGCCCAACAGGTATCAAGCAAGTGGGACTCCAAGGATCCTCTCATGGCGGCTTATCATCATGAAGTAGATGCTGTGGCTGGGCATTTCAAGGGTTATCAGGTGGAGCACATTGATTGAAGGAAGAATGAGGCGGCTGATGCTTTAAGCCGGCTGGGATCTCAACGTAAGCCGGTGCCACCTAACATCTTTCTCGATATTTTGCATAACCCTTCTGTCAAGGTGCCTACTGAGGAAGAACTAGCGGTGCCAGACCCGGAGGCACAGCTGGTGGCAGCTCTTCATGTCATCCCGGATTGGACAGTGCCATTTTTGGCCTATGACCCGGGGAGAGTTGCCTGAGGATGAGACTTTGGCGAGGCAAATTGTCAGGCGATCCAAATCCATGACGATTGTTAATGGTGAGTTGCATCATTGCAGTGTAATGGGGGCGTTTCTACGCTGTGTGTCGCCTGCGGAGGGACAAGAGATACTTCGCGAGATCCATGAAGGAGATTGTGGTCATCATGCCGACTCAAAATCTCTTGTGGCCAAGGCTTTCCGTCATGGTTTCTACTGGCTGACGGCTCATGCTGACGGGGAGGATCTGGTCAGTAAATGTGACGGTTGTCAGAAGTTCTCACGATGCGCTCATGTGCCGGCTCAAGAATTGAGGATGATCCCAATTACTTGGTCGTTCGCAGTCTGGGGGCTTGACATGGTTGGGCCTTTTAAGAGGTCTAAGGATAGAAAGACACATCTCCTGGTGGCAGTGGATAAGTTTACAAAGTGGGTTGAGGCAGAGCCAGTCAGTAAGTGTGATGCAGCCACGATGGTTTAGTTCATGAAAAAGGTGATCTTTCGTTTTGGTTTCCCACACAGCATTATAACTGATAATGGCACTAATCTCTCCAAGGGTGCCATGGAAGAGTTCTGTCAAGGAGAACATATCCGGCTTGATGTTTCGGCTGTTGCTCATCCTCAATCCAATGGTCAAGCAGAAAGAGCTAATCAAGAGATCCTGAAGGGTATCAAGCCCCGGCTCTTTGTCCCCTTAAAGCGGACCCCGGGTTGTTGGGTGGAGGAGTTACCCTCTGTACTATGGAGCATCAACACTACGCCTAACAGATCCACGGGTTACACACCTTTCTTCATGGTCTATGGAGCAGAGGCAGTTCTGCCAAGTGACATCTGACACGACTCACCCCGCGTGGCAGCTTACGTTGAGGTGGATAACGAAAAAGCTTGTCAGGATGCACTTGATTTGTTGGATGAGGAGCGAGACTTGGTAATAGCCCGCTCGTCGATTTACCAGCAAGACCTGCACCGCTATCACAACCGCCGGGTTAAGAGCAGAACCTTTCAGGAAGGTGACTTGGTACTCTGGCTCATCCAAGATCAATCTGACATGCACAAGCTATCTCCGCCTTGGGAAGGACCCTTTGTGGTCAGCAAGAATCTGAACAACGGGTCATACTACCTCATTGATGTTTGAGAGCACAAAGACTCACGTAAGTCGGAGGAGGAGACCCGCCGGCCGTGGAATATCGCCCATCTTCGGCCTTACTATACTTGAGCCACCGGCTCTCAAGATGTATATATTTTGACGATGTACATATTATATGAAGCAATAAAGCAGGACCTCTGTCCTTTTTTTCCTCAAAAATGTTTATATGTCTTCCTTATCAGGTGGCGGAAACTACCAACAGGGAGCGGATCACATCTGAATCTGGCTTTCCCGTTGGTCCGGCTTATGATCATATCTGAATCTAGCCATGATCACTTGGGGGCTTCCTGTTCAAACATAGGTCGTATTCGAACCAAAGAGAACATAGCTGTCGATACCCCCTTGACCGGCATATTGCCAAACCCACTTGGGGGCTTCTTGATCATATTTGAATCACAGCTTAACCCCTTTGGGTCTGACGTGGATCGTATTCGAATCAGCGTCATTAAACAACGCATATGGTCACTTGGGGGCTTTGATGACCCACAAGTATAGGGGATCTATCGTAGTCCTTTCGATAAGTAAGAGTGTCGAACCCAACGAGGAGCAGAGGGAAATGATAAGCGGTTTTCAGCAAGGTATTCTCTGCAAGTACTGAAATAAGTGGTAACAGATAGTTTTGTGATAGGATAAATTGTAACGAGCAACAAGTAACTAAAGTAAATGAAGTGCAGCAAGGTGGCCCAATCCTTTTTGTAGCAAAGGACAAGCCTGGACAAACTCTTATGATAGGAAAAGCACTCCCGAGGACACATGGGAATATCGTCAAGCTAGTTTTCATCACATTCATATGATTCGCGTTCGGTACTTTGATAATTTGATATGTGGGTGGACCGGTGCTTGGGTACTGCCCTTACTTGGACAAGCATCCCACTTATGATTAACCTCTATTGCAAGCATCCGCAACTACAACAAAAGTATTAAGGTAAACCTAACCATAGCATGAAACATATGGATCCAAATCAGCCCCTTACGAAGCAACGCATAAACTAGGGTTTAAGCTTCTGTCACTCTAGCAACCCATCATCTACTTATTACTTCCCAATGCCTTCCTCTAGGCCCAAATAATGGTGAAGTGTTATATAGTCGACATTCACATAACACCACTAGAGGCTAGACAACATACATCTTATCAAAATATCAAATGAATACCAAATTCACATGACTACTAATAGCAAGACTTCTCCCTTGTCCTCAGGAACAAACGTAACTACTCACAAAGCATATTCATGTTCATAATCAGAGGGGTAATATTGTGCATAAAGGATCTGAACATATGATCTTCCACCAAATAAACCAACTAGCATCAACTACAAGGAGTAATCAACACTACTAGCAACCTACTAGCACCAATCCCGGACTTGGAGACAAGAATTGGATACAAGAGATGAACTAGGGTTTGGAGATGAGATGGTGCTGGTGAAGATGTTGATGGAGATTGCCCTCTCCCAATGAGAGGAGAATTGGTGATGACGATGATGATGATTTCCCCCTCCCGGAGGGAAGTGTCCCCGGCAGAACAGCTCTGCCAGAGCCCTAGATTGGTTCCGCCAAGGTTCCGCCTCGTGGCGGCGGAGTCTCATCCCGAAAGGTTCTCTTTGATTTTTTTTCTCATCGAAAGACTTCATATAGGAGAAGATGGGCGTCGGAGAGCCACCAGGGGGCCCACGAGGTAGGGGGGCGCGCCCAGGGGGGCGCCCCCCACCCTCGTGAGCAGGGTGTGGGCCCCCTGGCCTTCATCTTTGGCGACGATTTTTCTTTATTTATTTCAAGGTATTCCGTGGAGTTTCAGGACTTTTGGAGTTGCGTAGAATCGGCCTCCAATATTTGCTCCTTTTCCAGCCCAGAATTCCAGCTGCCGGCATTCTCCCTCTTCATGTAAACCTTGTAAAATAAGAGAGAATAGCCATAAGTATCGTGACATAACGTGAAATAACAGCCCATAATGCAATAAATATTATCATAAAAGCATGATGCAAAATGGACGTATCAAGTCCCCCAAGCTTAGACCCCGCTTGTCCTCAAGCGAAAAGCTGATAACAATGAATATGTCCTCATGTTTAGAGGTAGAGGCATCGATAAAAATAAAATACGGACATGAAGGCGTCATGATTATTTCATAACAGCAACATAAATAGATTTTGTCATATGATTACTCATGTTCAAGTAATGACCCATTCACAAAGCCAAAGCGTGAATCAGAAACATTATTGGGCACTAACAATTATAATCTCAGTCATTGAAGCAATTGCAATTTATCATAACATCGGAAAGAGTCTATGTCAGAGCTTAAAAGCAATTCCACATACTCAACTATCATTTAGTCCTTCATAATTGCTAGCACTCATGCGATACTTGAGCTTACGGAGTTTTAATCGGACACAGAGAAAGATAGGGGCTTATAGTTTTGCCCCACAACCTTTTACCTCAAGGGTAATGTCAACAATAATAATTCATGCTCCCCCACATCCAATTAGATATGTATATCATACTCTTTCCAACATGCTGAGCTTGCCAAAGGATAAAAAGAAAAAGGAAAGGTGAGGGTCACCGTGACTCTTGTAAGGTAGAGGATAATAATAAAAGATAGGCCCTTCGCAGAGGGAAGCAGAGGTTGTCATGCACGTTTAGGGTTGATGCACAAAATCTTAATGCACAAGAACGTCACTTTATATTGCCCCTTGCATGTGAACCTTTATTATGCAGTCCGTCGCTTTTATTGCATCCACAACAAGTTCGAACAAAGCTTATTTCTCTACATTAATAAGTCATGCATATTTAGAGAGCAATTTTTTATTGCTTGTGTCGGGGAAACTGATCCACGAACACCTATGGGGCCGGCGGACCGAGCCCCTTCCGGTTCGGCGGGGGGAGGAGATCGCACAAAGAGCAGATCGAGGCGGAACACACGAGCAGTTTACCCAGCTTCGGAGCTCTCCGGAGAGATAATACTCCTACTGCTGCTTGTCTGATTGTATTGATTTCTTGCTCGGGAGCGCTGAGTGCTACAGTACACTCTAGCAGCTAACGAGACCGAGCGTGTGTGATTTTCTGGGTTCGAACCCCCTCTACGTTGCGCATGGGCCTCCTTTTATATGCTCAAGGGGTCACCCACAGGTGGCAACATAGACAAGGGTAAAAATGGAAAAAGAGGGGTGGTTGGTACAGCTACCTGCACAGTGCATTCTACCTAACCCTGACGGCAGGGGACAAAGGCATTAAATGCCCGTTTGCGTCGCCCAAACAGTGCAAAAAGGGACCGTCAGGGACGCCACCGCTCGCCACGATGGCGATTCTGTCAGCGTCGCATGCCACCGCGCACCGCTGGCTGCACAGCCTCTCGCCACGCTTGCCTGGAAAGGCCCCTAGGGCGACACGTTGGTGGATGTGCTGGAGCGTGGGTACAGAGTGGCCGCTTGCCGCGGCAAGCGCCTTGCCGCGGTTGTTGTCTTGTCGCGCCCGGAAGCTTGTCGCTCACCGGGCCTTGCCGGGACGCGCGGCGCATCGCGGCAAGTTCCTTGTGCTGCCTTGATTGGCCTTCCCAGCAAGCTCCTCTTGCCGGGGCCTTGTTTCCTTGGTTTAAATACTTTGTTCTCGAATGGCTCCAAAGGAACCACGGAGGACCTTGGCGGTCACCCGGCAAGCATTGCCGCGGGGCGCTGCAACTGCCCGTGCACAAGTTAGGGATACTAGGGTACCCCTACTCTAGTACACCGACAGCTTGCACCGATGACAACTTACTTGAAGGATCTTACTCAATCCATAGGTAGATATGGTGGACTCTCATGGCAAAACTGGTTTAAGGGTGTTTGGAAGCACAAGTAGTATTTCTACTTGTTCCTAAGAATTTGGCTAGCATGAGGGGGGAAAGGCAAGCTCAACACGGTAGAGGATCCATGACAACATACTTTATCTCGAATGTAAGAAAGTATAACTCATTATTTTGTCTTCCTTGTCCAACCTCCGGAGCCCCCGGGCCTGGGCCACACACGGTGCCAAGCGCTGTTGGGCCAGGCCCAAGACAGGGCACGGGCACACGCGGCCTGGGTTACGCCGTATCTTACTCCGCATCCACCGCGCCCTCCCCCAATGGCACGCGTCGAATGCGGCGTTGTGGGAGAGATCGTGGGTGGTTTCTTTATTCGGAAGGGCGAAACGTTCGCCCCCTCCCCCCTTATAAGCAGGGGAAACAGGGGCAGTTCGCCCATCTCGCCGGTTGCTACTCCATTTCGGAAATCTCCGCCGCTCCCCTCCTTCTTCTCAAAGCCAAAGGAGAGCAGCGCGCCCCCCCCCATTGCCACCAGCATCACCAACGCCGTCGATCTCCCCCACCACCTCTGCCATGGCTCCGAAAGCCGACAAGGGGAAGGGCGTGAAGTCGGTCGAGGCGCAGCGGCTTGTGGTGCTGCGGAAGGAGCGGGCCCTCTTCCCCCCTCAGCTTGCCGCGAAGGAGCTGAGGGAGTACTACTACCTCTTCTGGTCGACGGAGACGCGGGCGCATCCGCGCACGAGGGTACTCCCGGCTGCCGCCTCGGAATTGGCTCCAAACGGGTCCCCCTTCTTCGCGCTGTTCTTCTACTGCGGGCTCTACCCGCCTTTCTCTGAATTCTTCTGCGACATTATGAACACCTACGGGTTCCGCCTCCTTGATTTCACCCCCAACGCCGTTCTGACCATGGCAGTTTTCGCACATCTGTGCGAAAACTTTGTCGGAGTCCACCCAAATGTAGCTCTCTTCCGCCATTTCTTTATGCCCCGTGTTGAGAGAGGGGAGCCTCTTGCCGGCGGGATCGCTTGGATCTCAAGAGTCGGCAAGAAGGAATCTTATCTGGAGGGAGAGCTCCGCAGCAAGTGGGAGGAGTAGAGAGCAGAGTGGTGCTGGATCATCGAGGAGAACCCGCAGCCGTTTACTGCCCTGCGCCAAGCCCCAATAGTGCGCGGCAATGATTGGAGCAACGTGGCCCCGGAAGACGACAGGCTGAAGATTGCCGTCACCCGGATCCTACGCCTTAGGCTTGCCGGGCTCACCATAGGCGCCGTTGGCGCAGACTTTTTTCGCTGCCGCATCGCCCCCTTGCAGGAGAGGAGGAGACCAGCCTGGGAGTTCCAGAACTCAGCGGATATCATGAGGCTGCGCCCGGGCCTAATTTTCAACTTCACCGTCCTGGAGCTGGATGCGATGCTTCTGGAGCTGTTCAAGCGCGATCCGCAACATCCATTCATTTTGCCGAGGGGTGTCGTTCCGTTGTGCAACAATTCCTCGCTCGACCGCATCCGCGCAATGATGCCGTTGTGTGATTCGCATGGGATTGTCCCAGCCTGGCAAGAGCCTGCCGATGACGTTGTGCGGGCGTTCTTCGACAGCTTGGAAGAAGTGCCGGTCCGCGCCGATGAACAGAAGAGCCTCACCCGCGATACCACTGATGATGAGATGCAGCGCATCGCCACCAGGCTGGAAGAGGTGGCAGCAACCGTTGCCGCGGGCGAGTTCGGATTCACCGTGGAGGAGGCAGAGGCAGCAGAGGCGGCAAGCCTTGTCGAGCGAGAGGAGTTTGCTGGCTTGGAAGAGCTTGCCGGTCCTGAAGCTGAGTCGAGCGAGCCCAACGAGGGAGAGCCTGTCGGGCCCGAACCTTCGGACAGCTTGCCGCAAGTGGAGCCCCCAGCTCCACCAAGAAGGTGTCTCCGCAAGGCCGGGGATGTAGCGGGGCGGCAGACGGGTCAACAGCCGCCGAGCCACGCGACATGCTCTACCGCGGCAAGTACTGTTGCCGCGGGAGCGCCTCACGCCGCTGCGGCAACCGGAGCGGGGTCTTCCCGGTCCACCGCCACCACGCCCGCCAAGCGGACAAGGGAGCCTACTCCTTCGCCTCGTCGCTCCGGAGGCGAGCCGGATTTCGATCTCTCTGCGCTCAGCTCCGACGAGGAAGAAGAAGAGTAAGATTCCTTACTGTTCTTGTAGTTCTTCAATTTATTTGCTTTGTCTTGTATCTGATTTGCTTCATTCTGAACCCGTTCCTTTTCAGGACGCTGGCCCAGAGAGCGGCGAAGAGAGCCAAGGTCCCAGTGATTGTCATCGAGGATGAACCCACCACGCCAGCAGAAGGTGTGCCCGAGACCACCTTGCCGGACCCGGCAATCATTCCCCAGAGTAGCCCCCAGCGCAGCCCCCAGCATAAGTGTATGGTTTACTTTCTGCCATCAGGCACGCATAGGTGCTCTTTTCTTTGCTGATATCTGCCTGTTGGTTTGTGTAGGAGCAGAGCAGCCTCACCAGGAGCGCCCGGAAGCCGCTCTCGAAGCGCCATCTGCTTCGACTACACCGCCAAGGGAGGATTCCCCGGCAAGGGAGCGTTCTCCGGTAAGGGAGAATTCTCCGGCAAGGGGTAGTTCTCCGGCAAGGAACAGCACCAGCGATCCTCCGGTGGTTGAGACCACGGTTGCAGATCCTAGCACAGGTAACCTTCTTGCTTGAAAACTTGCCCTTGGGTTCTTCTTCTTCTGATTTTCTTTTTGCATATTTGCTTGACTTCTCTCCCATTTCCGTTCGTCAGATCCACCTGCCACTGAGCCGATGGAAACCAAGGACGCCGGCGAGGAGGGTGCGCGCGGCAGTACCGGCGATGCCGCCGCCACCGAAGGAGAGGTCGGCGCTGACGAGCCCGCCGGCGAAGAGGCCGCTGAAGCTGCCACCGCAGAAGCTGGCGAGGGATCCGGCGATCGCACTGACGGCCCCGAGGCCGCAGGAGCGCCAGGCGCTGCGCCGACCGCCGATCCCTCCGCTGCAGCTGCAGAGCCAGGCTCCGAAGAGCCCCAGCCCGGCGCCTACTTGAAGGCTGGCGATGGCATCTTCATCAAGCTTCCCTGGGCGTCAAGCTCCAGGGCGCCGGTCGAGGGAGAAATCCTGGATGGAGAGGTGCTTGCCTCCGCCGGACTGACGCTGGTTGACGCGCCAAGCAGCAGCGACGAGCCTGAAGAGGAGCGGCTGCTGCGGAAGCTAGCGTCGCTCTACCGCGCCCGACAAGCCAAGCTGGCCTCCCGAGAAGCGCTTATCGCGAAGGCGGGAGTTGACATTGAGAAGCGCGCGGAGGAGCTCCGGGGCCTCAGGCAGGAAGCTCTCCGGTCCCTGGCGGAGGAGCGGGGGCAACTTCTCGAGGAGCAGAAAGCCTTCCTCCTCGAGAAGGCCGAAGCTGAAGAGAAGCAACGGCTTGTTGCCAAAAACCTATTTGCGCAGGAAGGAGAGTTGGCGCAGCACAAGGTCAATCTTGACAGCCACGAGGAGGAGCTTGCTGCGCGTGAGCAAGCGATTGGTGGGGCTCTCAAGGAGGCAAAGGATGCCGCTGCAGCTGCCGAGGCCGCCAAGAAGGAGCTGGAGACAAAGGTAGCGCAGCTGGAGGCTGATCTCAGGGCGAGCGGCGAGGAGCTTGCCGCGCTCAAGCGTGAGCGCAAGAAGGACGATGCCGCTCATGGTGAGCTGCAGGGTCTTCTCGCTGAGAGGGGCAGGAGCTTAGCGCCGCCAAGGATTCCAATGCAGATCTCGAATTGAAGCTGGCCACCTTGACTCAGACGCTGGACGGCTCCAGGGAGCGGGAGGTGGCCTTGTCGGAGAAGGTCAAGGCCGACGAGGAGCGGCTGGCGAATGCTGCTGCCGCCCACGACGCCTTCAGGGAGACTGTGGAGCACTGGACTGAGGGTCTTGTGGATCTTGCCGCCGCCATCGACGGGGAGCTGGCGCAGCTGGGGATGGAGGATCTCGGGTACTCCTCCGACGAGCACCTCCAACCCAGCGCCAAGCTCAGCTTGTTCTTCAAGGGCGTGGCGACGGCCCTCCAGCGACTCCGGGAGAAGATCCCGAAGCAGCTGGCCGACGAGTCGGGCAAGATCTGCGCGGGAGTTCTTCAGAAGGTGCTGATGAAGGTGGCCTTCCGCAACCCAGGCCTCAACTTCACCAACATCCTCAAGTTCTTGCCGCCGGACGCTGATCTGGAAGCGCTCAAGGCCCTTGTCGCACCCATTGTGGACAAGGTGAGCGGAATCAAGAGGGTTGAGGGTGATCGTGTAGATTAGGCCGCCCGTTTTCTCTTTCTCCTTGTCGCTGCTAGCCATGTCGTGAGAACAATCTGTTAGAGCTGCGACAAGCTATCTTGTAATAAAACTCTATTTTGGGTAGAGATTTTCCATGTTATTTCCTTTACTTGCTCATTTCCTTTGTATGTTTTTGCCCTACGCTTTTAGGGAACTTGCCGGCGCAGGCACCTTAGCCGCGAGCGCTGAGTGCGGGACATCAGCAGCCTGCTGGCGGTGCCGCTTCCGACAAGAAACCTTGTCGCAACTAGTCGCAGCTCACTTAAGTTGTTGAGCGGACTCGAAACAAAGTAAGGGCGCAACTAGCTACGAGTTGGTTCCTCCGCGCACAGGTTTTCCATACAAAGTACAGTTGTTCGAGGAAGATAACTTAAAAATTAAAAAAACTGATTGCTCAAACTTTGGCAACTTAGCTTTTCTGTCGTTTGCTTTCCGGCAAGGCGAAACTCGCTTTGAACGATGCCTGGCCCACACCATTATCTTCTCCTTTCCCCCCGGCAAACTTGTGTGCGAGGGAACCTTCATTTCCTTTGAGAAAGAGAAAGAAGAGAAAATAAAGATATGGAGCCTTACGGCTCGTTATTGCTTACCGGGGGTAGGTGCTGCACAAAGTGTCAGATAAGGCATGCAAAAATTAAGTAGAAAGCATGATATTGACAAGGTGTGCGGAGCACATGAGCTTTACTTATGCACGGGGTCTGCGCCTGGCTTTGTACAAAGGATTACATGCAACATCGGCAAGACTTGTACAAAAGGTGGTTGCCGGAACAGGTTCCAGCAACCGCGCCTTACGGGTAAAACTTACGAAGATGCTCAATGTTCCAGGAGTTGCTCACCGGAATGCCATCTTCGGTCTCAAGGCGGACAGCGCCGGGCCTAGTGACTCGTTTCACCCGGTAAGGGCCTTCCCACTTTGGCGTCAACTTGTTGGAATTCTTGGCGGACTGAACGCGCCGAAGAACAAGGTCGCCTTTCTCGAGACTTCTGGCATTAACTTTGTGGCTATGGTAGCGGCGCAAAGCTTGCTGGTATCGAGCAGCTCATACAGCAGCCTGAAGATGGTCCTCCTCGAGGAGCAGCGCGTCATCTTGTCGCAACTGCTCTTGCTCAAGCTCATCATAAGAGAGCACTCGAGGTGACCTGTATACGAGTTCCGTGGGGAGAACTGCCTCCCCTCCATAGATTAGAGCGAAAGGTGTCTGGCTAGTGGCTCGATTTGGCGTCGTCCTGATCGACCAAAGAACCACCGGCAGCTCCTCAATCCAGTTCTTTCCGCACTTGTGCAGCCTGTCGAAAGTCCTGGTCTTGAGCTCGCGTAGCACTTCAGCATTTGCCCTCTCCTCTTGACCGTTGCTTCTCGGATGAGCAACAGAAGCGAAGCAGATCTTGGCACCAAGATCTTGGACGTACTGCATGAAGGTGCGACTCGTGAATTGCGTGCCGTTGTCGGTGATGATCCTGTTAGGGATCCCGAAACGGCAAACAATCGACCTGAAGAACTTGACTGCTGACTGTGCTGTCACCTTCCTCACGGGTTCCACTTCCGGCCACTTTGTGAACTTGTCGATTGCAACGTACAAGTACTCAAAGCCCCCGACAGCTCAGGGAAAGGGGCCGAGGATGTCGAGCCCCCAGACCGAAAATGGCCAGGATAAAGGGATCGTCTGGAGAGCTTGAGTTGGCTGGTGTATCTGCTTGGAATGGAACTGGCACGCTTCACACTTGGTTACTTGTGCAGTTGCATCCTGGAGGGCTGTCGGCCAAAAGAAACCTTGCCGGAAAGCTTTGCCGGCAAGTGCTCTTGCGCCAACGTGGTGGCCGCATATGCCTCCATGTATCTCTGCCAACAGCTTTTGTCCATCTTCCCGGTGAATACACTTCAATTTCACACCGTTGAGTCTTCTTCTGTACAGTGTGTTGTCGACAAACTGGTACATACTTGACTGCCGGGCTACTTTTTCCGCTTCTTCTTGCTCTTCGGGAAGTTCTCCTGTCTGAAGGAAACGGACAATCTGTTGTGCCCATGCTGGAGCTTGTGGCTCGACAACAATGACTAAAGGCACATCTGCTGCTGCGGGAACATCTGCTTCTACGGCGAGAACTTGTGGCTCTGCCGGAGCTTGATGTTCCCCGGCAAGCTTGCCGGAGCAAAACTTGTCAGGAGCGTCTGCTTCAACGGAAAAAGCACTAAGGCTTGCCGGAGCAAACTGCTCCTCAGCATCTTTGGCGTTGATCTTGGGGACCTTCTTGGCGGCGGCTTCGGGGAGCTCTGCCGGAAAATAGTCACCAGAAATCAACTTCCTCTTCTTGCTTTGTCCAGTTGATGGTGTTACGGATGGTTGAGTCAGCTTGAGCACAAAGATCCCTGGTTCCACAGGTAACTTAAGTGCAGCGCACTTTGACAGGCCATCAGCGATGTCATTCTGAGCTCTCGGAACATGCTCCATCTGTAGGCCGTCAAAGTGCTCTTCTAGCCTCCTCACTTCATCAACATAAGCTTCCATCAACGGACTCTGATAATTCTTGTTCACTTGGCGGACGACAAGCTGTGAGTCACCCCTGACAATGAGCTTCTTGATCCCAAGGTCTGCTGCGATCCTGAGACCGGCAAGCAAACCTTCATACTCTGCAGTATTGTTTGTTGCTTGCTCCTTGGGAAAGTGCATCTGGACTACGTACTTGAGGTGCTCTCCGGTGGGTGCGACAAGTAGCACGCCCGCACCGGCGCCTTGCAGCGAGAAGGCACCATCAAAGTAGATTCGCCACTCTTTGCTTGCTTCCTTGACGGGGATGCTTGTTTCTGGAATTTCTTCATCTTGTGTTGGCGTCCACTCTGCTATGAACTCCGCCAATGCTCTGCTTTGGATAGTTGAAGTACTCTCAAACTTGAGGCCAAAGCTTGACAGTTCCAGTGCCCACTCGACAATCCTGCCTGTTGCTTCTGGATTTTGCAGTATCCTCTTCAGCGGAAAACGAGTGACGACTGTGATCTCATGTGCTTGGAAGTAATGGTGCAGCTTTCTCGAGGCCATGAGGAGGCCGAAAAGCAATTTCTGCACACCAGAGTACCTTGACCTAGCCCCCTGTAGAAGGGAACTGACAAAGTAAACTGGGCGCTGCATCATTCTCTTCTGCATCTTCTCATGCTCCTGCGCAGATCCATCCTTGTCGGGACCAGAGCTTGCCGGTGAAGTCCTTTGCTTGTCGCTGGATGCATCTGCCGGGGCTGCTGGCTCATCATCCGCCTCCCTCTCTGCCACTAACGCAGCACTAACCACTTGATTGGTTGCTGCTATATACAGCAGCAACTTCTCTTGTGGCTTAGGTGCGACAAGTGTTGGAGTGGAGGACAGGTATCTCTTCAAGTCTTGCAGTGCAGCCTCCACCTCCGGAGTCCATTTCGTTGGACCTGCCTTTTTCAATATTTTGAAAAATGGCAGGGCGCGCTCAGCAGATCTTGAGATAAACCTGCTGAGAGCAGCCACACAACCGGCAAGCCTTCGTACATCCTTGACGCGCTTTGGTGCTTCAATCTGCTCAATGGCCTTGATCTTGTCGGGATTGGCTTCAATTCCCCACTGAGACACGAAGAACCCGAGAAGCTTGCCGGAGGGGACTCCAAACACACACTTCTCGGGGTTAAGTCTGAGGTTGATCTTGCGCAGATTTGCAAAAGTTTCGCCTAAATCTTGAATCAGGGTCGCCCTGTCCTTGCTCTTGACCACTATGTCATCCATGTAAGCTTCCACATTTCTGTGCATTTGCGGCTCAAAAGCGTGGTGGACTACCCTTGCAAATGTTGAACCAGCATTCTTCAAACCGAAAGGCATCCGTACGAAACAGTACGTGCCACACGGGGTGATGAATGCGGTCTTCTCCTCATCCTCTTCTGCCATGAAGATCTGATGGTATCCTGAGTATGCATCAAGAAATGAAAGCAAGTCACATCTGGCCGTGGAGTCAACAATCTGGTCGATGCGCGGCAAGGGAAATGGGTCTTTGGGACAAGCTTTATTGACATCGGTAAAGTCGATACAAAGCCTCCATTTCCCGTTTGCCTTACGCACAACTACAGGATTGGCCAGCCACGTAGGATGGAGCACTCCTCTAACAAGGCCTGCTGCTTCCAATTTCTTGATTTCTTCTGCGATGAATTCTTGGCGCTCCACTGCCCACTTCCTGACTTTCTGCTTGACGGGCCGCGCATGAGGACAGACGGCAAGGTGGTGCTCGATTACTTTCCTGGGAACGCCGGGGATGTCAGACGGTTGCCACGCAAACACGTCGACATTCGCCCGCAGGAAAGCAACAAGCGCGCTTTCCTATTTAGGGTCGAGAGTGGCACTGATGGTGAAGGTACCACTAGTGCCGTCCTCCTTGGCGGACACCTTCTTGGTCTCTGGTGGAGCTGCCATTGCCTTCTTACACTTGCCGGTGGAGCTCGATGGTGCGTCCTCGACGGTAGTGCAGCACTTCGAAGAGGTGCGCTTGCCGGAGTGGGCATCAGAGCTCCTGCCGGACTTGGTCTTCTTCTTCCCCCCGGGAGCTTCAACGGCAAGTGATCTGCGATCTGTTGCGGCTGCTGCTTCCCGGTAGATCTTGTCGGCGCAGATAAGGGCATCCTTCTTGTCGCCAAGGACAGAGATGACACTTATCGGGCCTGGCATCTTTAGCACGTTGTATGCATAGTGAGAGGCTGCCATGAACTTGGCAAGTGCTGGATGGCCGAGTATCCCATTGTAAGGTAATGGAAAATCAGCAACGTCAAAAGTGACCCTCTCAGTCCTGAAGTTCAGCTCGCTGCCAAATGTTACCGGTAACGTGATCTTTCCCTTCGGCTTGCTCCTTCCCGGATTGATTCCTTGAAATGTGCCGGTCTCTTCGAGCTCGCCATCAGGGATCTGAAGCTTCTGGAGTACCGCGGAGGAGATCAGGTTCAAGCCGGCCCCGCCGTCAACTAGCATCTTAGTGACCTTGAGGTTGCGGATAGTTGGTGAAACCAACATCGGCAAGCATCCGACTGCAGTTATGCGATCAGGGTGGTCCTCAATATCAAAGATGATAGGCGTGCTGGACCGTTTCAGAGGCTTGCGTGACTCGACGGGTGGTTCTGCCGCATTGACTTCCCGCACCCATTGTTTGAGCTGGCGGTGTGAAGTATGCAGAGAAGCACCGCCGTCAACGCACAGGACCTCTGTGGCTTTCTGGAACTCCTGCTCATCGGTCTCGTCTTCATCCATGTCTTCATCGTCGTCGTCATCCTCATCCTTGTCGCGACCGCGGGGAGGTCTATCTCCTTGTTGCTGCTTAGCCTTGCCGCGGCGTCCTCCTCGGCCGGGACGTTTCTTGCTGGCTCCTCCAGCACCTTCCTGGGCTTTCTCCTTGTCGTGCCGCTCGTATTCAGCCTTTTGCTGCTCAACAAGCTGCTCGACCTTCTTGCAGCTCTGGAGATCATGGCCCTTGGTGCGGTGGATCTTGCAGTATTGCTTGTTGGTGCCGTCCTGCTTGTCGGCAACTGCCACAGCTGCGGCAACCTCCTTGCTGGAGCTGCCAGCTTTGGCTTCCTTGCCGTACTGCTCAACGACTAGCACCTCTTTACCTTTCCTCTTCCTGTTGTTCCGCCGCCAGTTTTTCCTTGCCGGGGCAGCTTCCTCACTGTCAGATCCTCCTGCTCCTAAATTCTCTCCGGGGAGTCTCCTCCCTTCCTCAGCACGTGCACACTTGTCGGCCAGGGCATATAGCTCACTGACGTCCCTGATCTTGCACATCGCCATCTCCTCCCGCATCCTGCGGTTCCGCGCGTTCTGATGGAACGCGCTGATTACCGTGGCAGGGTGGACATCTGGGATGTTGTGCTGCACGCGGCTGAATCTCTAAATGTACTTGCGCAGGGGCTCTCCTTCCTTCTGGGCAAGCAGATGAAGATCGCTCTCTTGGCCATGCAGCTTGTGGCCGCCTGTAAAGGTGCCGACAAACTGATGGCACAGGTCAGCCCAGGAGGATATGGAGTTGTCCGGCAAGTGCATGAGCCAGGATCTGACATTGGGCTT
Source organism: Triticum dicoccoides (assembly GCF_002162155.2). NCBI lineage: Eukaryota > Viridiplantae > Streptophyta > Magnoliopsida > Poales > Poaceae > Triticum > Triticum dicoccoides. Next base: position 451,300,746 of record NC_041389.1, on the reverse strand, counting down.
GAGCACCAGCGGGAAGTAGTTGGCAAGGATCTTGTCGTCCCGCCCCCCAGCAGCTTGCACCGCGATGGTGTAGATGCTGAGGAACTCCGACGGATGCGACTTGCCGTCGTACTTCTCTGGTACATCTGGCTTGAAATTCTTCGTACTGGGCCACTGGACTTGCCGCAGCTCACGAGTGAACGCAGGGCAACCTACCGCGTACGGCAAGTCGCCTGGTTCCCCTGGCGCATGCATGTCAACAGAGGGCCCAGCGCACTTGTCGGATTGACGCCGCGCTTCTCTTTGGCGCTCGATGCAAGTACGAGCGTCTTCTTGCTGTCGTTCGTGAAGAACTTGGCGCTGATCGCGACGAGCTCGTGGATCCGATGACGCAGTGGAGTCGCTGTCGAGGTGGATCCGGCGAGTCGGCGATCTTGGCCTTCGGGGTGGAGAGTGCATGGTGGTTGCACCCCCACCAGTTTCGTCGCCACCGGCTCGTGCCTGGCAGCCTTGCCGTGGCCGCGATGCACTTGGCTGCCGTGGAGTGTCGCCGTTGGCAAAGCCGATGAGACTTTGAATGGTGGCCCTCCATTGGTCAATCTTGTCTTCCGCTGGAGGGTAATCCAGGAGCAGTTGAGCTCGCGCCAAAGCTTCTGCCGGAGTAGTGGGTGGCAGTGGCGAACGGTGCGAGGAGCAGGATATGCTCGGACTCCTAACTATGTTAGAAGGAGCAGTATCATGTCCAGGCGACCGTGCCTCGCTCGTGCCAGCATGTTGGCGTGCATGCTGGTCTTGAGCACCCCGAGATCCACCAGCTTGATCTTGGCCGAACAAACGTATGGTACTGCGAGTACCATGACGTTGTCGGACCTGCGCCACCTGAGATGGGCGCGGTACATGTACGGACGCTGAGGTCTGTGCAGCCTTGTCCTTGGACCTGGCAGCATCTTGAGCTTCCTCGTCGACGTCCGTTCTTCCGCCGGCGTCCACTTCACCACCCGCTTGCTCCAGTGGTGGTGGAAGTGACGTGGATGGAGCAGCTGCCGCCGAAGTTTTCTTCTTCGATGGCATGTCGATGAAGAAGAAGATTTGGCTCGTGTGAACGCTGGATCAGGTTCACACAACCTCGACGCCCCCTACCTGGCGCGCCAAAGATGTCGGGGAAACTGATCCATGAACACCTATGGGGCCGGCGGACCGAGCCCCTTCCGGTTCGGCAGGGGGCGGAGATCGCACAAAGAGCAGATCGAGGCGGAACACACGAGCAGTTTACCCAGCTTCGGAGCTCTCCGGAGAGATAATACTCCTACTGCTGCTTGTCTGATTGTATTGATTTCTTGCTCGGGAGTGCTGAGTGCTATAGTACACTCTAGCAGCTAACGAGACCGAGCGTGTGTGATTTTCTGGGTTCGAACCCCCTCTACGTTGCGCATGGGCCTCCTTTTATATGCTCAAGGGGTCACCGACAGGTGGCAACATAGACAAGGGTAAAAATGGAAAAAGAGGGGTGGTTGGTACAGCTACCTGCACAGTGCATTCTACCTAACCCTGACGGCAGGGGACAAAGACATTAAATGCATGTCTGCGTCGCCCAAACAGTGCAAAAAGGGACCGTCAGGGACGCCACCGGTCGCCATGATGGCGATTCTGTCAGCGTCGCATGCCACCACGCACCGCTGGCTGCATAGCCTCTCGCCACGCATGCCTGGAAAGGCCCCCAGGGCGACACGTTGGTGGATGTGCTGGAGCGTGGGTACAGAGTGGCCGCTTGCCGCGGCAAGCGCCTTGCCGCGGTTGTTGTCTTGCCGCGCCCGGAAGCTTGTCGCTCACCGGGCCTTGCCGGGACGCGCGGCGCGTCGCGGCAAGTTCCTTGTGCTGCCTTGATTGGCCTTCCCGGCAAGCTCCTCTTGCCGGGGCCTTGTCTCCTTGGTTTAAATACTTTGTTCTTGAATGGCTCCAAAGGACCCACGGAGGACCTTGGCGGTCACCCGACAAGCCTTGCCGCGGGGCGCTGCAACTGCCCGTGCGCAAGTTAGGGATACTAGGGTACCCCTACTCTAGTACACCGACAGCTTGCACCGATGACAACTTACTTGAATGATCTTACTCAATCCATAGGTAGATATGGTGGACTCTCATGGCAAAACTGGTTTAAGGGTGTTTGGAAGCACAAGTAGTATTTCTACTTGGTGCTAAGAATTTGGCTAGCATGAGGGGGGAAAGGCAAGCTCAACACGGTAGAGGATCCATGACAACATACTTTATCTCGAATGTAAGAAAATATAACTCATTATTTTGTCTTCCTTGTCCAACCTCAACTCTTTAGCATGTCATATTTTAATGAGTGCTCCCAACCATAAGAGATGTCAATGATAATATATCTATATGTGAAACCTCTCTTTCCTTATTATTTCCTATTAATTGCAACGATGACCAAAGCTATATTTGCCAACTCCCAACAACTTTTAATCATCACTCTTCTATGTGAAGTCATTACTTTCAATAAGATCAATATGAACTATTGATTCTTTTTATTCTTTTCTTCTACTTACCCAAGATCATGGCAAAACAATCAAGCCCTTGACTCAACACTAATCTTTATTATAAAGCTCACGGACTCGATTACAAAGAAGGATCGTAAAGCAAAAGTCAAAACTAAATCATGCCACGACTTTATTCTACTAAATCAAGATACTACTAATAGGATCGAACTAAGAAAAAAATGTAAAGATAGGAGTTGTGATGGTGATACGATACCAGGGCACCTCTCCCAAGCTTGGCAGTTGCCAAGGGGAGTGCCCATACCCATGTGATTATGTCTCCTTCTTTGTTGTTGGTGTAATATTCTTGGCGATGATTCCCCTTAGAATACGGTTCTCCTCCTCGAGCTTATTGACTTGCTGCTTAAGGTCCATTATTTCCTTGTGAAGCTTCCCTGTAACGGTTAAAGCTCCTTGCACCCAAGGGTGTTGCATAGCTGAGGGAGAACAAGAGACACTCCTCCCCATATTTTCATAAGAAAGAAATTTGACATTGGAAGGGATAACCGAGTTTGGAATAGCTAAGCTCTGTAGTTCCCCCATTGTAAATCCAGATCGGAGGCGAGAGGTGACTTCTTGATCTTCCATGGCATCTACTCTCATCAGGTCAGCCTCCATATCTTCCTCCGTTGCCGGCCCAAAGTGGTCAGCGTCGCTGTTTACCGTTGGTTCCGGTGCCGGGTTAGATACCCGGCTTTCTCCGACTGACTCTTGAGAAGACATCTTGCTTTAATCTGCAGCAGCAACAGCTCGAAACGAAAACAGAAGATATTTGCGTGATACGAGAGTCAAAACCTTTGGGAGTATATATAGTGAATTTTTACCGACCATAATACGTATTGTGCAAGGAAACGGAGTCCGGAGGGCACACGAGGTGCTCACGAGGTAGGGGGCGCGCCCAGGGGGGTAGGGCGCGCCCTCCACCCTCGTGGAGGCCTCGTGTCCTCCCCGGACTGCTACTTATTTTTCTATTTTTCTAAATATTCCAAAACGGAGAAATATTGCCTTAAAAATTGTTTTGGAGTCGGTTTACTTACCGTATCACATACCTATTCCTTTTCGGAGTCTGGAACACTCTGGAAAGTGTCCTTTATGTACTCCTCCGGGGTCACGGTTTCAATAATATTAGTTTCAACATTTATAGGATTACCTGAGATATAGTGTTTGATCCTTTGACCGTTTACCACCTTCGGATTTGTGCCTGCGAAGTTGTTGCTTTTTATGGCACCGGAACGATAGACCTCCTCGATAACGTAGGGACCTTCCCATTTAGAGAGAAGTTTTCCTGCAAAAAATCTTAAACGAGAGTTGTATAGCAATACATAATCACCTACATTAAACTCACACTTTTGTATCCTTTTGTCATGCCATCTTTTAACTTTTTCTTTAAACAACTTGGCATTTTCATAAGCTTGGGCTCTCCATTCATCAAGTGAGCTAATATCAAATAACCTCTTCTCACCGGCAAGTTTGAAATCATAGTTGAGCTCTTTAATAGCCCAATATGCCTTATGTTCTAGTTCGAGAGGTAAGTGACAAGCTTTTCCATAGACCATTTTGTATGGAGACATACCCATAGGATTTTTATAAGCAGTTCTATAGGCCCATAATGCATCATCAAGTTTCTTGGACCAATTCTTCCTAGACCTATTGACAGTCTTTTGCAAAATTAATTTGAGCTCTCTGTTGCTCAACTCTACTTGACCACTAGACTGCGGGTGATATGGAGATGCTATCCTATGATTAACGTCGTATTTAGCAAGCATCTTACGGAAAGCACCATGAGTAAAGTGTGAACCACCATCAGTCATTAAGTATCTAGGGACTCCAAACCTCGGAAAAATAACGTCCTTAAGCATTTTAATAGAAGTGTTATGATTAGCACTACTAGTTGGAATAGCTTCTACCCACTTAGTAACGTAATCGACAGCAACTAAAATATGAGTGTAACCATTAGAGGCAGGAAAAGGTCCCATATAATCAAAACCCCAAACATCAATGGCTCAATAACAAGCGAATAATTCATAGGCATTTCTTGACGTCTACTGATATTACCAATTCTTTGACATTCATCGCAAGACAAAACAAACTTACGGGCATCTTTGAAGAGAGTAGGCCAATAAAAACCGGATTGCAATACCTTATGTGCAGTTCTATCTCCAGCATGGTGTCCTCCATAAGCTTCGGAGTGACACTTGCATAGGATATGTTCCTGTTCATGCTCAGGTACACAACGTCTAATAACACCATCTACTCCTTCTTTATAAATATGTGGATCATCCCAAAAGTAATGTCGCAGGTCATAGATTTTTTTTCTTTTGCTGGTATGTGAAGCTAGGTGGTATAAATTTAGCCACAATATAATTAGCAAAATTAGCATACCAAGGAGTGCCACGAGAAGCGCTTATGACATTTAATTGTTCATCAGGAAAGCTATCATCAATAGGTAGTGGGTCATCAAGAACATTCTCTAACCTAGACAAGTTGTCTGCAACAGGGTTCTCAGCTCCCTTTCTATCAACAATATGTAAATCAAATTCTTGAAGCAGGAGAACCCATCTAATAAGTCTAGGTTTTGGATCCTTCTTTTCCATAAGATATTTAATAGCAGCATGATCAATGTGAATAGTTACTTTGGAATCAACAATATAAGGTCTAAACTTATCACAAGCAAACACCACTGCTAAAAGTTCATTTTCAGTAGTAGCATAATTTCTTTGAGCACTGTCTAAAGTCTTACTAGCATAATGGATAACATTTAATTTCTTATCAACTCTCTGCCCTAGAACAGCACCTACAGCATAATCACTAGCATCACACATAATTTCAAAGGGTAAATTCCAATCAGGTGGCTGAACAACAGGTGCAGAGACTAGTGCTTTCTTAAGTATTTCAAATGCTTCTACACAATCATCATCAAAAACAAATGGTACATCTTTTTGTAATAAATTACTCAGAGGCTGAGAAATTTTTGGGAAGTCCTTAATGAACCTCCTATAAAATCCGGCGTGACCAAGGAAACTTCTTATACCTTTGATGTCCTTGGGACATGGCATCTTTTCAATAGCATCAACCTTGGCTTTATCAACTTCAATACCTCTTTCAGAAACCTTGTGCCCCAAGACAATACCTTCATTAACCATAAAGTGGCACTTTTCCCAATTCAAGACAAGATTAGTTTCTTCACATCTCTGCAAAACTCGATCAAGATTGCTTAAGCAATCATCAAAAGAGGAACCATAGACGGAAAAGTCATCCATGAAAACCTCACAAATTTTCTCACAGAAGTCAGAGAATATAGCCATCATGCATGTTTGAAAGGTAGCAGGTGCATTACATAAACCAAAAGGCATACGTCTATAAGCAAAAGTACCAAAAGGGCATGTAAAAGTAGTCTTAGATTGATCTTTAGCCGACACAGGTATTTGAGAAAAACCAGAGTAACCATCTAGAAAGCAATAATGTGTATGTTTGCATAGTATTTCTAGCATTTGATCAATAAAAGGTAAGGGGTAATGATCTTTCTTAGTAGCCTTATTTAATTTGCGGAAATCAATTACCATCCTATAACCTGTGATAATTATTTGCGGAATCAATTCATCTTTATCATTAGGGACAACAGTAATACCTCCCTTCTTAGGGACACAATGGATAGGACTTACCCACTGACTATCAGCAACGGGATAAATTATATCTGCCTCCAGAATCTTGAGTATTTCTTTTCTTACCACTTGTTTCATTTTAGGATTCAAACGTCGTTGAGGATCACAAACTGGTTTGGCATCAGCTTCCAAATTTATTTTATGTTGACATAGAGTGGGACTGATGCCCTTAAGATCATCTAGAGTATATCCAATAGCGGCATGATGCTTCTCCAGAGTTTTCAATAATCTTTCTTCTTCATGCTCTAAAAGGTTAGCGCTAATAATAACAGGATATATTTTCTTTTCATCAAGATAAGCATATTTAAGATTATCAGGCAACGGTTTAAGATCAAACATGGGATCACCCTTGGGTGGAGGAGGATCCCCTAATATTTCCACAGGCAAGTTGTGTTGCAGAATAGGTTCATGTTTAAAGAATACTTCATCTATTTCCCTTCTTTCATTCATGAACATATCATTTTCATGGTCTAGCAAATAGTGTTCTAAAGGATCACTAGTAGGTACAGCAATAGAAGCAAGACCAATAATTTCATCCTTACTAGCAATTCTTCCTCACGATGTTGTTTACTAAATTTAGAGAAATTAAACTCATGAACCATATCATCCAAGCCAACAGTAACAACATTCTTTTTGCAATCTATCGTAGCATTAACAGTACGCAAGAAGGGTCTACCAAATATAATGGGACAAAAGCTATCTTGTGGAGAACCAAGAACAAGAAAATCAGTGGGATATTTGGTTTTCCCACACAAGACTTCAACATCTCTAACAATTCCCATTGGAGATATAGTATCTCTATTTGCGAGTTTAATTGTAACATCAATTTCTTCTAACTCAGCAGGTGCAATCTCATGCATAATTTCTTTGTATAAGTCAATGGGTATAACACTAGCACTAGCACCCATATCACATAAGCCATGATAACAATGATCTCCTATTTTAACAGAAATAACACGTACGCCTACCACAGGTCTATGTTTATCTCTATCACAGGGTTTAGCAATTCTAGTGAATTGAATAACATGCCCATCAATATTATCAGACAAGAGATCTTTAACAATAGCAATATTGGGTTCTACTTTGACTTGCTTAGGAGGTGTATAAGTCCTAGTATTGCTTTTAAGAACAATAGTTGAAGCTTTAGCATGATCCTTCATTCTAACAGGGAAAGGGGGTTTCTCAACATAAGAAGTAGGAACAATAGGATCATTATACGTTACAATCTTTTCTTCAACTTTAATAGGTGCATCTACTTTTACTTCTATGGGAGGATGATATTTAAACCACTTCTCCTTGGGGAGATCAACATAAGTAGCAAAAGATTCACAGAAAGAAGCTACTATCTCAGAGTCAAGTCCATATTTAGTGCTAAACTTACAGAAAATATCGATATCCATAAAAGATTTAACACAATCAAACTTAGGTGTCATACCTGACTCCTTACCATCGTCGAGGTCCCAATCTTCAGAGTTGCGTTTAATTCTATCCAATAAATTCCATCCAAATTCCATAGGCTTCATCATAAAAGATCCACCACAAGAAGTATCAAGCATGGTGCGATTGTTATCAGAAAGCCGAGCATAAAAATTCTGGAGAATTGTCAATTTTGAGAGCTCATGATTGGGGCATGAATATAACATTGATTTAAGCCTCCCCCAAGCTTGAGCGATGCTTTCTCTTTCGCGAGGCCAAAAATTATATATATAATTGCGATCACGATGAACAAGATGCATAGGGTAATACTTTTGATGGAATTCCAATTTCAATCTTTTATAGTTCCATGATCTCGTATCATCACATAGCCTATACCATGTCAATGCGTCTCCCTCCAAAGATAAAGGGAAAGCCTTCCTCTTAACAACATCATCGGGTATACCTGCAAGCTTAAATAGTCCACAAATATCATCCACAAAGCGTAGATGTTCGTCAGGATGCTTTGTTCCATCTCCTGCGAAAGTGTTAGCTAGCAGTTTTTCCATCATACCCGAAGGAATTCCAAAAGGAGTTTCATTTTCAATAGGTTCAGTAGGTTCAGTAGGTTGAGGAGCAACTCTTGGATCAACCGTACGGGGTGAAGATACCCCGAACAAGCCTCTCAAACAAATACTTTCCATAGTAACAAGTGACAGAAAATTTCAGCACACTAAATAAATTTTTCCTTACCAAATTCCACCTACCAAAGACGCTTCACTCCCCGGCAACGGCGCCAGAAAAGAGTCTTGATGACCCACAAGTATAGGGGATCTATCGTAGTCCTTTCGATAAGTAAGAGTGTCGAACCCAACGAGGAGCAGAAGGAAATGATAAGCGGTTTTTAGCAAGGTATTCTCTGCAAGTACTGAAATAAGTGGTAACAGATAGTGTTGTGATAGGATAAATTGTAACGAGCAACAAGTAACAAAAGTAAATAAAGTGCAGCAAGGTGGCCCAATCCTTTTTGTAGCAAAAGACAAGCCTGGACAAACTCTTATGATAGGAAAAGCGCTCCCGAGGACACATGGGAATATCGTCAAGCTAGTTTTCATCATGTTCATATGATTCGCGTTCGGTACTTTGATAATTTGATATGTGGGTGGACCAGTGCTTGGGTACTGCCCCTACTTTGACAAGCATCCCACTTATGATTAACCTCTATTGCAAGCATCCGCAACTACAACAAAAGTATTAAGGTAAACCTAACCATAGCATGAAACATATGGATCCAAATCAGCCCCTTACGAAGCAACGCATAAACCAGGGTTTAAGCTTTTGTCACTCTAGCAACCCATCATCTACTTATTACTTCCCAATGCCTTCCTCTAGGCCCAAATAATGGTGAAGTGTTATGTAGTCGACGTTCACATAACACCACTAGAGGCTAGACAACATACATCTTATCAAAATATCAAATGAATACCAAATTCACATGACTACTAATAGCAAGACTTCTCCCTTGTCCTCAGGAACAAACGTAACTACTCACAAAGCATATTCATGTTCATAATCAGAGGGGTAATATTGTGCATAAAGGATCTGAACATATGATCTTCCACCAAATAAACCAACTAGCATCAACTACAAGGAGTAATCAACACTACTAGCAACCTACTAGCACCAATCCCGGACTTGGAGACAAGAAATTGATACAAGAGATGAACTAGGGTTTGGAGATGAGATGGTGTTGGTGAAGATGTTGATGGAGATTGCCCTCTCCCGATGAGAGGAGCATTGGTGATGACGATGATGATGATTTCCCCCTCCCGGAGGGAAGTGTCCCCGGTAGAACAGCTCTGCCAGAGCCCTAGATTGGTTCTGCCTCGTGGCGGCGGAGTCTCGTCCCGAAAGGTTCTCTCTGATTTTTTCTCATCGAAAGACTTCATATAGGAGAAGATGGGCGTCGGAGAGCCACCAGGGGGGCCACGAGGTAGGAGGCGTGCCCCCCACCCTCGTGAGCAGGGTGTGGGCCCCCTGGCCTTCATCTTTGGCAATGATTTTTCTTTATTTATTTCAAGGTATTCCGTGGAGTTTCAGGACTTTTGGAGTTGCGTAGAATAGGCCTCTAATATTTGCTCCTTTTCCAGCCCAGAATTCTAGCTGCCGACATTCTCCCTCTTCATGTAAACCTTGTAAAATAAGAGAGAATAGCCATAAGTAACGTGACATAACGTGAAATAACAGCCCATAATGCAATAAATATTATCATAAATGCATGATGCAAAATGGACGTAGCAGGCTTCCTGTTCAAACATAGGTCGTATTCGAACCAAAGAGAACATAGCTGTCGATACCCACTTGATCGGCATCGCCAAAGCCACTGGGTCTATATGATCATATCCGAATCTTAGCTTAACCCCATTGGAACGGTTTACTGATCGTATTCGAATCAGAAGCCTGTAAATGTTGTTTATTATCCATCATACGCATAATTACTTTGACTATTTTGAGACCTTTCTTGAAAGCGTTATGAGATGGTTTTTTGATTCTTCTGGTTTAACATTTATCACCCCAGGTTGTTAAGTGCCAGGTGAACATCATATAAGCTGGAAAGATTATCAAATGGATCGCAGGGAATTTTGCTTGTTTTATGTGCAGGATAAGGCAAGCAAATTTAAATGTCAAGGAAATAAACGATCAATATAAGCCAGAAAAATATAGCGATGGTGGCTTACGAAAATGTTAAGCGCTAGAAACATGCGCGAAGGCATGGCAAACATTGAGAAGTTTTTCTAACATATTACAAGACTCCTCGAGTCTGAATAAATAAAGCATTGTTTTTTGCAAATCGTCTGGCGATTCACTCCTTTGGCGGGCTTGAAGATTCCGGGTTATCCTTCTCCGCCTCTCCGTCGGTGGCTTTGTCCTGGAAGGTTGACGAGGCCCAGTCAATGCCACTCAAGGCTTCAAACTCAGCTTCATCATCTATTAAACCGGCTGGGTCCACTTCAGGGGCAAAAGTATGCTTACGCGTTGGAGGGATCAGGCTGACTTGATCATATGGAGTGTTTGGAATTCGCCGGTTCTCACTGTCATAGCCCGGAGAATACTTGGTGAGGTCAGTATCGTTCCCAATAAGGTTAGCCACGGGACGTATGACTTTGACATAGGCGGTGAAATCATGATCATCAAATATGGTACCATCTTCCTTCAGACTCGGGTATCCAAGAGCAAGGTCAGTCGGGTCTAGTTCTGGCATCCATGATTTGGCCCGGCTCAATGCGGCTACGGCCCCGGCTCTTGAAGATGCCCGCCTTAAATCCTGGATCCACTGAGGTAGCACAGCGAGACACTTCAACACATCTTGCAGAAGGTGGGGAGTGGTATTTGATAAGGCTACAACAGCCAAAGCACGTTGTGACCTGGTGTACAGCTGCTCCACTAGAGTGTAAACCGCCTTAAGTTTGATCAGCATGTTCTGCTTGAGGTTGGTGCTCCTGGGGCCTGTGTGTTCACAAACATAAAAGTGAGCCGGAGATAACAATCACTGCAATAATCAAAGGAAGGACTGCAATGTTTGGGGTTATGAACAGTAACTTACCAAAGATGGCTGAGACCATTTGAGATATATGACGCTTTAAGTCGGACAGCTTGGTTGTTGCTTCTGCAAGTGATGCCTCTGCCGTCTCAGCCTGGGCCACCAGTGAAGCCTTCTCATCAGCCCAGATTTTCTTATCTGACTCAAAATTCTTCTTCAATTTCTCTTGTTCAGAGACACTGAATTCAAACTTGGAGTTGGCTTTTTGAGTTTCAAGTTCTTGAGTTGTCAGACGGCTCTTCAGGTCAGCAATCTCCGACTCAAATTGACTTATGGTGACCCACATTGATACCGGGTTATGGTAAGAATCATGGTAAGATAATATTAAGTCCCAAGTACTTTGCAAGCAAAGGTTCTTGACACTTGGGGGCTAATGTATGCTGAAGAATTTTTAACCTACCATGACGGGTCAGACATATTAAGTCTCAAGCACTTTACAAGTAAAGATACTTGACACTTGGGGGCTAATGTGTATCACAAATTCAAACTATCATGCTATCACCGGGTTAAATATATTCTCTTTAAACCGGACAAACTGACAGTAAAGCAGATTTCTAAGTCTACAACATATTTATTCATAAACAATAGACTTGGGGGCTGGTACAGTAAGTAAGATTCAGGAAAATAGCTTAAGTTATACCTCAGATTTGTGTTGTATTTGTTTTACCATGCCAGTTTCCAGGTCACGGCTATTATGCACATGATTCACATAGCCCGAGACTATATCACCAATGCTTAAGTGAGTATAATCAGTAATGTCCTGCTTGGCCTTTCGGTGTTCGACAAGTTCTTCCTTGGCAGTACATTGGGCAAGGATAGTAGGCCGCCCCAGTTCAACAAACTGACTTTTCAAAAATTCAACCTCCGGGTCAGTCGTCTTGACCGGGCTAGGAGCTTCCGGGTTATCGGAGTTGTTGAGAGTATCTTCGGCAGGCGGGTGAGAGGTTGGCACCGGAATGTCAGAAGCCGGTCCAGGCGGTTGATGGGTGGAGCTGTCTGGAGCAGACATATCAATCGCCGGTTCAGTTACAATCGGGTCTTGGGATGGCTTATTCTTCTTTGCCCTCTTGCTGGCCTTCACTTGCATGTTGTTAACAAAGGTAGAAGGATGAATACTAAAGCATGAGTAAGGTAAAGCCTAAAGTAACTAAAGTTACAGTACCCGGGAGCAGTTTTGAAAGCCGGCATGTTTGATTGCATAGACTCGTTGGAGGAAGGAGAGGTATCCTGATAATTGGAGTCAGATGAATTGAGAGGTTAGCGAATTAAACCCGCCAAAGGTAAAATAGAACGTAAATTGGAGATAACCTCAGTCCGACACTTCCTAGTTATGTCAGGTAAGCCGGAGGAGAGTTCTGCATCCTTGTTGGTCCGGGTCTGCCTCCGGTTTTCAAGTTGTTGTTGCTTCAAAAGAAATTGAGGATCTTGATAAGCTAGAGGATGTGAAAATCTTACTTTCCGGGTCACCCTTCGGATTTTTTGCTTTGGCAAAGGCTCTGAGTCAGAGGAGATTATAGTTACCTCTTCGCCAACCGCTTGGTTGTTCCCTGTATCCTCCTGAAAGAATGGAATGTCAATAAAATAATGACAAAGGAGTTAAGAGAATCAGGGATTACCTCTTCATCATCCGAAGAAGTGTCATCCAATTTGAGTAAATCAGAAGCGCTGGGTTTCTTCTTCTTTGAAGTTCCCATTTTGGCGGCTTTCCTTTCGGTTTTCTTGGCGGTCCTCACTTGTTTAGCAGCTTCATGGTCATACTGGACCTTCCAAAAGTTGTCGTCGGCCTGTGAAAAAAGATGAGAAATTATGAGTACAAGTAGGGTGTGACAAGGCTAGGAATATTTATTGAGGTTGATGACTCACTGCAGGGGCCGGATTCTTCTTGCAGAAGAGAAGTAAGCCAAAGGCATTACTAGTTACTGTGCCCTCCTTTAGCAGCGACTGGGTTGTAGCTTCCACCACATCATCTGGTAAATTGTCAGGGCTATGACGCAGTGGATCATCCTTTTCGCCTGAGTAAGTACACATTAAGCCGAGACGGCGGCTTAACGGGAGTACTCGCCAAGCGACCCAGACTTGGACCAGATCAACGCTGTTTAGGCCATTTCCCAAAAGGGCTTTGATCTTCTTGATGGTAGGATTAAGAGGCAGACACTCAATAGCAGTTAGCTTATCCACCGGTGGATGGTTGGACTCAAGGCGCAGAGCGCGAAAGCCAGGCAGAGGGCTCTCGTCAGCCGGAGAAGTGTCCTGGCAATAGAACCACGTCTGATTCCAATCTTTCGGATGACTCGGCAGTTCTGCATAAGGGAAAAGGCAATCTCTCCGCCGCTGGATTGAGATGCCGCCAAGTTCAAGACTGGGTCTGTTGGCACATTCATTTTGCTGGTTCAAGTAGAAAAGCTCTCTGAACAAAAGCAGATTTGGCTCCTCTCCTAGGTACACCTCGCAGAAGACTTGGAAATTGCAAATATTTGACACGGAATTGGGTCCGATGTCTTGAGGTCTAAGATCAAAGAAATTCAAAACCTCCCTGAAGAATTTTGAACCAGGAGGGGCAAATCCCCGGTTCATGTGATCCATAAAAACAATCACCTCCCCCTCTTTGGGGTGAGGCTTCTCTTCAGACGGGTCAGGGGCACGATAAGACATGACCTCTTTCTTAGGCAGATGGCCAGACTTCACAAATTCAGACAATTTACTTCTTGTGACTGTGGATGGGACCCAATTACAGGTCACAAGAGCCTTGGCCGCCTTAGGTGCCATGACAAAAATTGAGGCCTATGACAAAATAAGAGGTTCCGGTTCAAATTTAACCCGGAGGAAAATATTTAAAACTAGTCAAGGTGGAGGCTTAAGAAGGGGCCTAATGATATATGGATAACTATGCGATAAATATTAAGCCGCTACAGGTGTCAGTGAGCAGTTAAACATATTCGACAGAGGCAGTTTTTCACTTCCGGGTGAAATAAACAAGTTTCACAAGTTGTTGTTATTATTTTGGATCAAACAGTTGTTCTAAAGAGAAAATTTTCTAGACCTAGAACTGGTGCAGATGAAGCTCAAGGGCTCGAATGGGGCCTCTGTGTGACAGAAAGGGATCTATTTGCATTCAAAATAGGTGCGGGATATCTACCGCATCAGTTTTTACCATCTTCAAGATCAAGAAGAGCGGGGGTGATGAAATCTATGGAGGGATCCTGATGAACAGCGAAGAACGTGAAGAACTCGAAGGTCTTAATGTGGATCTATGAAGCAGGGAAGAGGAGACTTACAGATGCAGGATTGCAGCTTAGGGTCATCGCGTTTTTTCTGGTCAGACCAAGTTGATGCAGCGGCCGGAGTTGGTGAAGACGAAGAGATCTGCGACGGCGTCGGCGGCGGAGCTCGAGCGACAGAGAAGCAGCAAGAGGAAGAGGATGACTGGAAGGAGGATAATGGGAAGAGCTAGGTCGCGCCTATTTATAAGGAAAGGACAACTGAGATGGCGCGGGAAACGAGGAGATAAAAGTTATTATCCAGCGTCCCCGATGCCTCGGTTTTCGGAACAGTCAGTAAAGACAAGGATCCGTTGGAGGATACGATGAAATAAAGAATGAATTTAAGAAAGGATGATGTCACGGCGAGTTAACACGGATCCAAAAGATGATGTCATGGCGGGTTAAAAAAAACCTTTGCACAGTTAGAAGACTGAAGATTTACTTCTTAAGGTATTTTAAGATTGACATGAACAGGTTCAAATCAATCTGGGGCCTAATGTTGAGGATATAACTATTTGTGTAAGCCGCCCAGGAGGGGCCGGATTACGCAAAGAAGACTCACCGGAAAGAAGCCCAAGATCAAGCATGAAGATGGCGGTTCAATAAAGGGCTTAAGGCCCACAGGCGACTTAAAGCTCGTTGTAGCAAACCGCCACAATGGCATGACTTGTATCATAAGGTAGATTTAACTAGTCACCGAGCCGGACACTGTTTATAAGCCGGCCGGGACTCTGTAAGCCATAGGGCGTCAACCCGTGTATATAAGGGGATGACCTGCTGGCGGCTTAGGGCAAGAAACAACTCACCGAGAGCCGGGCATAGCGTATCTCGCTCCCTGGTCATCGAAACATCAATACCAACCCAACTAGACGTAGGCCTTACCTTCATCGTAAGGGGCCGAACTAGTATAAACCTCTCGTGTCCTTTGTCCCGATTAACCCCTTCAAGCTTCCTAGTTGCGATGGCTCCACAACTAAGTCCTTTCACGAGGACATCTGACGTGACAATTCCATGACACAAACCATGCTCGATACTTCTTGTACTGGTTCTTTTATGAAGAAGACTATTGAATTCCGGTGGGATCTTTTAGAAAGAATTAAATGTAACTCTAAAGATTGGGAACTCGACAAAGGTAAAGAGTCAGGTATTGAACCTGAGTTTGATTGTGTTAAATCTTTTATGAATACCAATGCCTTTCGAAAGTTTAGCACTAAATATGGACTTGACTCTGAGATAGTAGCTTCCTTTTGTGAATCTTTTTCTACTCATGTTGATCTCCCTAAGGAGAAGTGGTTTAAGTACCACCCACCAATTAAAGAAGAAATTAAAGAACCAGTAAAAGCTAAAGAAGGAACTATTATTTACAATGTTGATCCAATTGTTCCCACTACTTATATTGAAAAACCACCTTTTCCTGTCAGGATGAAGGAACATGCTAAAGCTTCAATTGTGGTTAAAAAAAGTTATGTTAGAACATTCAAACCTTCTGAACAAATCAAAGTTGAACCTAGTGTTGCTATGGTTAAAGATCTCTTAGTTGATAATATTGATGGGCATGTTATTTACTTCTGTGATGAAGCTTCTAGAATTGCTAAACCTGAAGGAAAAGATAAACATAGACCAGTTGTTGGCATGCATGTTGTCTCAGTTAAGATAGGAGATCACTGTTATCATGGGTTACGTGACGTCGGTGCTAGTGTGAGTGATATTCCCTTCTCCTTATATGAAGAAATTAGAGATGAAATAGCACCTGCTGAAATAGAAGACATAGATGTTACTATTAAACTTGCTAATAGAGATACTATATCACCAATTGGGATTCTTAGAGATGTTTAAGTCTTGTGTGGGAAGATAAAATAACCTACTAATTTTCTTGTTCTTACCACCCCACAAGATAAATTTTGCCCCATTATATTTGGTAGACCTTTCTTGAACACCGTCAATGCTAAAATAGATTGTAAGAAACAAACTATTAGTGTTAGCTTTGGTGATGAATCTCATGAGTTTGATTTTTTCAAGTTTAGTAGACAACCTCATAAGAAATATTTGCCTAGTAAGGATCAAATTATTGGTCTTGCTTCTGTTGTGCCTCCTACTGATCCTTTGGAACAATACTTACTAGACCATGAAAATGATTTGCATATGCGTGAAAGAAATGAAATAGATAGAATCTTTTTTGAACAACAACCTCTGCTTAAACACAATTTGCCTATTGAAACTCTAGGAGGTCCTCCTCCACCTAAAGGTGATCCTGTGTTTGAATTAAAACAATTGCCAGACACCTTGAAATATGCCTATCTTGATGAAAAGAAGATATATCCTATTATTATTAGTGCTAACCTATCCCACTCTATGTCAGCACAAGATTAATATGGAACCTGATGCTAAACCCGTTGTTGATCACCACGTCGGTTAAATCCAAAAATGAAAGATGTGGTAAGAACAGAAATATTGAAACTTCTGGAAGCAAGTATAATCTATCCTATAGCTGATAGTAGATGGGTAAGTCCCGTTCATTGTGTCCTTAAGAAGGGAGGTATTACTATTGTTCCTAATGATAAGAATGAGCTTATTCCACAAAGAATTTGAAAGATCATGGATGTCGTCTGGAGAGAGGGGGTGAATAGGCGTTTTAAAATAATTATAGTAGAGGCTTGAACAAATGCGGAATAAATCTAGTGGTTAATTTGTCAAGCATAAAACCTACAACAACTAGTCTCACCTATGTGCACCAACAACTTATGCTAAGCAAGATAAGCAACTATGTGATAGCAAGATATATGACAAAGAACAATATGGCTATCACCAGGTAAAGTGCATAAGTAAAGGGCTCGGGTAAGAGATAACCGAGGCATGCGGAGACGATGATGTATCCCGAAGTTCACACCCTTGCGGATGCTAATCTCCGTTTGGAGCGATGTGGAGGCACAATGCTCCCCAAGAAGCCACTAGGGCCACCGTAATCTCCCCACGCCCTCGCACAATGCAAGATGCCGTGATTCCACTAAGGGACCCTTGAGGGCGGTCACCGAACCCATACAAATGGAAACCCTTGGGGCGGTCATCGAACCCGTACACTTTGACAACCCTTGGGGGCGGTCACCGGTACCCGTCAAATTGCTCGGGGCGATCTCCACAACCTAACTAGAGACCCCGACGCTTGCCCGAAGCTTTACACCACAATGATTGAGCTCCGAAAAACACCAACCATCTAGGGTGCCAAGGCACCCAAGAGGAACAAGCTCTAGGGTGTCCAAACACCCAAGAGTAACAAGCTCAAGGGTACCAAGCACCCAAGAGTAATAAGCTTCTCAAATTGTAACTTCCACGTATCACGTGGAGAACTCAAACCGATGCACCAAATGCAATGGCAATGGCACAAGGAGTGCCCAAGTCCTTCTCTCCCAAATCCCACCAAAGCAACTAATGCTAGGGAGGAAAATAAGAGGAAGGAAGAAGAAGAACACGAAGAACTCCAAGATCTAGATCCAAGGGGTTCCCCTCACTTAGAGGAGAAAGTGATTGGTGGAAACGTGGATCTAGATCTCCTCTCTCCTTTCCCTCAAGAACTAGCAAGAATCATTGGAGGGATTGAGAGTTAGCAAGCTCGAAGAAGGTCAACAATGGGGGAAGAACACGAGCTTAAGAGATGAGGTTGAATGGGGAAGAAGACCCCCTTTTATAGGTGCTCCCAAATCCAACCGTTATGTGCTCAGTCCGCGCACGAGCGATACTACCGCTCAGGGGAGCGGTACTACTACCCAGGCGGTAGAACACAGAGAGCGGAGCAAAACAGAGGGCGAGGCAGAGCCGTATGAGCGGCACTACCGCTGGAGCCAGTGGTACTACCGTTGGCTGCAGCGGTACTGCCGCTTGGCCCAGTGGTACTAGGGGCGGTGGTAGCCGTGGTACTACCACACACGAGCGATACTACCGCTCCTACTGCTGCTACTACTGCCGCTAAACCCGACACGAGAAAACCACGTCTCGAGTCGAGGCGGTACCAGCGTGGAACCGGAGCCGTACTACCGCTTATGGCCATGGGCGGTACTACCGCTGTGGGACAGCGGTACTACTGCTTGTGGCGCTACGTGGTACTGCTGCTCTGGTCCAACGGTACTACCGCTAGCGCCAACCTTATGCCATTTCCACGAAAACAAGTATGCTCCAAGGAAAACCAGAACTGCCATAACTTCTGCGAATGAGCTCCGAATTGAGCAAACTCAAGCTTGTTGGATACAAGACAACGAGTAGCATCAAAACAGCGACAGAGAAGAGAAACCTCCAACAAAGAAGAACCCGCAGAATCTCCAACATAAAAAACATCATAGAAGATGCATGTGAACTCCGTTTTCGATGAACTTGAGATTGTCATCAAGATGACCATAAGCTCCAAAACTCACAAAGAGGACCAAACAAGAACCAAGAAAGATGATGCAAGGATGCAATGGTTTGAGCTCTCTACGAATGATATGATCAAGTTACTCATCGAGAGCCCCCTTGATAGAACGACCATCGAACCTAAAACCCGGTCTCCCAACTACCATCATGAGACCGGTAAAATGGAAAACCTATCAAGGGAAAACCTTTGCCTTGCACATGGTCCACTTGAGCTAGATGATGACGATCTTGACTCCCTCAAGTTGGACCACCTTTCTTGATTGCATTGGCTCGATGAAGACTAGTTGATTGCTCCCCCATACTCCACTATGGGCGAGCCACTCTTCCGCACATCTTCACAAGTCCATTGTCACCAGAATGGACGTCAAGCTTTAAACATTTGATCTCTTTGTGATGCTTCACTTGAACTTGCACACCACAACCTAACCCCACAAAGAACTCTCACGAAGATCATGGGTTATTACACAAAGCGTAATTGACAATGCTTACCGTACCATGGGATCGCTTGATCCCTCTAGGTACATCTTCTATGCTTTGTGTGTTGATCAACTTGATTCACTCTTTGACTTAGTCTTGATCAACCTCTCTCATGACCAATCTTTAGGCAATTCCTTGAATGGCACCTTGGTCATCACAAACTCTCCTTGAAACCAACAAATGGACTCCAAGAAAAGCCTATGGACAAATCCTTCAAATAAAACTCAAGGCAACCATTAGTCCATAGAGATTGTCATCAATTACCCAAAACCAAACATGGGGGCACCGCATGTTCTTTCAGAATTGTTACGGGCTATAGAATGGTAATTGATTATAGAAAATTAAATAAAGCTACTAGAAAATATCATTACCCTTTGCCTTTTATTGATCAAATGTTAGAAAGATTATCTAAGCACACACATTTTTGCTTCCTTGATGGATACTCAGGCTTTTCACGAATACCTGTTTTACAATCTAATCAAGAAAATACCACTTTTACTTGTCCTTTTGGAACATTTGCTTATAGGCGCATGCCTTTCGGTTTATGTAATGCACCTGCTACCTTCCAAAGATATATGACTGCTATATTCTCTGATTTTTGTGAAAAGATTGTTGATGTTTTCATGGATGACTTTTCTGTTTATGGGAAGTCTTTTGATGATTGTTTAAGCAATCTTGATCGAGTTTTGCAGAGATGTGAAAAAACAAGTCTTGTCTTGAATTGGGAGAAGTGCCACTTTATGGTTAATGAAGGTATTGTCTTGGGCCACAAAATTTCTGAACGAGGCATTGAGGTGGACAAAGCCAAGGTTGATGCAATTGAGAAAATGCCATGTCCTAAAGATATCAAAGGTATTCGTAGTTTCCTTGGTCATGTTGGTTTCTATAGAAGGTTTATCAAAGACTTCTCTAAAATTTCTAAGCGTCTTACTAATCTTTTGCAAAAGGATGTTCTCTTTGTGTTTGATGATGATTGTATGGAAGCCTTTGAAACACTAAAGAAAGCCTTAATTACTACACCTGTTGTTCAACCACCTGATTGGAACTTGCCTTTTGAGATTATGTGTGATGCTAGTGATTATGCTGTTGGTGCTGTTCTAGGACAAAGAGTTGATAAGAAACTAAATATTATTCATTATGCTAGTAAAACTCTAGATAGTGCTCAAGAAAACTATGCTACTACTGAAAAAGAATTCTTAGCGGTGGTGTTTGCTTGTGATAAATTCAGATCTTACATTGTTGATTCTAAAGTAATTGTTCACACTGATAATGCTGCTATAAAATATCTTATGGAAAAGAAAGATGCTAAACCTAGACTCATTAGGTGGGTTCTTCTGCTACAAGAATTTGATTTGCATATTACTGATAGGAAAGGAGCAGAGAACCCCGTAGCTGATAACTTGTCTAGACTTGAAAATATTCTTGATGACCCACAACCAATTAATGATAGCTTCCCTGATGAATAACTAGCTGCAATAAATGTTTCTCATCGTACACCATGGTATGCTGACTATGCTAATTATATTGTTGCTAAATACATACCACCTAGCTTCACATACCAACAAAATAAAAAAACCTTCTATGACTTAAGACATTACTTTTGGGATGACTGATCCGTCTCCAACGTATCTATAATTTATGAAGTATTCATGCCATGTTTACAATAGTTTTATATGATTTTGGTATGATTTGATTAGAACTAACCCGGACTGACGCTGTTTTCAGCAGAACTACCGTGGTGTTGTTTTTGTGCAGAAATAAAAGTTCTCAGAATGTGCTGAAAATTAACGGAGATTTTTTCTGGAAAATATAAAAAATATTGGAACAAAGAGTTATCGGAGGGGAGTCCCATGGGCCCCATGAGGGTGGAGGGCGCGCCCACCCCCCTCGGGCGCGCCCCTGTGCCTCGTGGACTATCCATGGGGCCCCCTGACTTGTTCTCGACGCCAACCTCTCCTATAAATGCCCAAACCTCCAGAAAATAACCTAGATCGGAAGTTCCACCGCCGCAAGCCTCTGTAGCCACGAGAAATCAATCTAGGTCCTTTCTGGCACCCTACCGGAGGGGGCCATTATCACCGGAGGCCATGGGGAAGGATCTCGGAGGGGCCATCATCGCCATGAAGGCCAAGGACCAGCGGGAGAACCTCTCCCCATCCAGGGGGGAGGCCATGGAGAAGGAAGCACAAGGGGGAGAACCTCTCCTCCTCTCTCTCGGTGGCGCTGGAGTGCCATCGGGAGGGGAATCATCGCCGCGGTGATCATCTTCATCAACATCACCATCATCATCACCATCCTCATCTCTTTTACGCGGCCCACTCTCCTGCACCCCGTTGTATTCCCTACTTGAACATGGTGCTTCATGCCACATATTATGATCCAATGATGTGTTGCCATCCTATGATGTTTTGAGTAGATATCCTTTGTCTTTGGATTGATTGATGATCTAGATTCGTATGAGTTGTATGTTTTATTTTGGTGATGTCCTATTGTGCCCTCCGTGTCGTGCAAGCGTGAGGGATTCCCGTTGTAGGGTGCTGCAATACGTTCATGATTCGCTTATAGTGGGTTGCTTGAGTGACAGAAGCATAAACCCGAGTAAGGGGGTTGTTGCGTATGGGATAAAGGGGACTTGATATGTTAATGATATGGTTGGGTTTTACCTTAATGATCTTTAGTAGTTGCGGATGCTTGCTAGAGTTCCAATCATAAGTGCATATGATCCAAGAAGAGAAAGTATGTTAGCTTATGCCTCTCCCTCATATGAAATTGCAATAATGATTACCGGTCTTGTTAACAATTGCCCAAGATAATTCCGCACACCGACCCATCATTATTCCGCACCGCTATTTATAATATTCAGTAATATATTCTAACTTTATGATAACATCACCTACTTTTATATTTTAGCTCTCTGATATCATGCAAAGTTATCCTCTTCATACCCACAACATAGTTTTATTTCTCATTTCTAGTTGGAAGCAAACGTTCGGTGTACGTAGAGTCGTATCAATGGCAGATAGGACTTGAGAGAATATTGATCTTACCTTTAGCTCCTTGTGGGTTCGACACTCCATACATATCACTTCCACCTTTGGGAATTTCTATGATGATTCCCTGCACTTGGGGATTATCAATGACCCACATCTTTATAAAGAAGGAGTAGATGGTATTATTAGACGTTGAGTACCTGAGCATGAACAGGAACAAATCCTACGGAAATGTCACTCCAAAGCTTATGGAGGACATCACGCGGGAGACAGAACCGCTCATAAGGTATTACAATCTGGTTTTTATTGGCCTACTCTCTTCAAGGATGCCCGTAAGTTTGTCTCATCTTGTGATGCATGCCAAAGAATAGGTAATATCGGTAAGCGTTAAGAAATTCCTATGAATTATTCACTTGATGTTGAACCATTTGATGTTTGGGGATTTGACTTTATGGGACCTTTTCCTTCCTCTAATGGTTATACACATATTTTGGTTGTTGTTGATTATGTTACTAAATGGGTAGAAGCTATTCCAACCAGTAGTGTTGATCACAACACCTCTATTAAAATGCTTAAGGAAGTTATTTTTCCAAGGTTTGGAGTCCCTAGATATTTAATGACTGATGGTGGTTCACATTTTATTCATGGTGCTTTCTGTAAGATGCTTTCTAAGTATGATGTTAACCATAGAATTGTGTCACCTTATCATCCTCAGTCTAGTGGTCAAGTTGAACTTAACAATAGAGAAATAAAACTAATCTTACAAAAGACTGTTAATAGGTCCCGAAAGAATTGCTCTAAGAAGTTAGATGACGCACTTTGGGCTTATAGAACAGCATATAAAAATCCTATGGGTATGTCTCCATATAAAATGGTGCATGGAAATCTTGTCATTTACCTCTTGAGTTAGAACACAAAGCATTGTGGGCAATAAAAGAACTCAATTATGATTTAAACTTGCTGGGGAAAAGAGGTTATTTGACATTAGCTCATTAGATGAATGGAGAACCCAGGCTTATGAAAATGCTAAGTTATTCAAAGAAAAAGTTAAAAGATGACATGACAAAAGAATACAAAAGCGTGAGTTCAAAGTAGGAGAATATGTTCTTTTGTACAACTCTCATTTCAGATTCTTTGCAGGAAAACTCCTCTCCATATGGGAAGGACCCTATGTCATCGAGGAGGTCTATCGTTTCGGAGCTATCAAAATAAATAATGCCGAAGGGACTAACCCGAAGGTTGTCAATGGTCAACGAATAAAACACTATATCTCAGGTACGCCCATTAATGTTGAAAGCAATGTTATCCAAACTTTGACACCGGAATAACACATAAAAGAGTCCTTCCGGAACACTCCAGAATCGTAAAAATAAGGAGGTATGTGATACGGTAAGTAAACGGACTCCGAAAAAACCACAAAAATAATTTTTGTCAGTTTTGGAATATTTAGAAAATTAGGAAAATAAGAAATTTCTAGGAAAGTGACCTTGGTGGGCACGATACACCAGGGCGCGCCAGGCATGCCTGGCGCGCCGAGGTGGGTTGTGCCCACCTTGGGTACTTTCCTGTTGGGGAACGTAGTAATTTCAAAAAAAATCCTACGCACACGCAAGATCATGGTGATGTATAGCAATAAGAGGAGAGAGTGTTGTCCACGTACCCTCGTAGACTGAAAGCGGAAGCGTTATAACAACGCGGTTGATGTAGTCGTACGTCTTCACAGCCCGACCGATCAAGCACCAAAAGCACGGCATCTCCGAGTTCTAGCACACGTTCAGCTCGATGACATCCCTCGAACTCCGATCCAGCCGAGTGTCGAGGGAGAGTTCCGTCAGCACGACGGTGTGGTGATGATGATGATGTTCTACCGTCGCAAGGCTTCGCCTAAGCACCGCTACAATATTATAGAGGAGGACTACGGTGGAGGGGGGCACCGCACACGGCTAAGAGATCAATGATCTATTGTTGTTGTGTCTAGGGTGCCTTCCTGCCCCCGTATATAAAGGAGCAAGGAGGGAGGTGCGGCCGGCCAGGAGGACGCGTGCCAGGAGGAGTCCTACTCCCAC
Source organism: Triticum dicoccoides (assembly GCF_002162155.2). NCBI lineage: Eukaryota > Viridiplantae > Streptophyta > Magnoliopsida > Poales > Poaceae > Triticum > Triticum dicoccoides. The sequence goes on along the minus strand of NC_041389.1, from coordinate 451,276,357 downwards.
CGGGAGTAGGACTCCCTCCCTTCCTTGTTGGATTAGGAGAAGGGGGAAAGAGGAGCGAGAGAGAGGAAGGAAAGGAGGGGGCGCCGCCCCCCTCTCCTTGTCCTGTTCGGACTAGGGGGGAGGGGGCGCGGCTCTGCCCTGGCCTCCTCTCCATTACTCCACTAAGGCCCACTATGGCCCATTAAGCCCCCGGGGGTTCCGGTAACCCCTCGGTACTCCGGTAAAATCCCGGTTTCACCCGGAACACTTCCGATATCCAAATATAGGCTTCCAATATATCAATCTTCATGTCTCGACCATTTTGAGACTCCTCGTCATGTCCGTGATCACATCCGGGACTCCGAACAGCCTTCGGTATATCAAAACTCATAAACTCATAATATAACCGTCATAGAAACTTTAAGCGTGCGGACCCTACGGGTTCGAGAACTATGTAGACATGACCGAGACATGTTTCCGGTCAATAACCAATAGCAGAACCTGGATGCTCATATTGGCTCCTACATATTCTACGAAGATCTTTATCGATCAAACCACATAACAACATACGTTGTTCCCTTTGTCATCGGTATGTTACTTGCCCGAGATTCGATCGTCGGTATCTCAATACCTAGTTCAATCTCGTTGCCGGCAAGTCTCTTTACTCGTTATGTAATGCATCATCCTGTAACTAACTCATTAGCTACATTGCTTGCAAGGCTTATAGTGATGTGCATTACCGAGAGGGCCCAGAGATACCTCCCCGACAATCGAAGTGACAAAACCTAATCTTGAAATACGCCAACTCAACATGTACCTTTGGAGACACCTATAGAGCTCATTTATAATCACCCAGTTATGTTGTGACGTTTGGTAGCACACAAAGTGTTCCTCGGTAAACGGGAGTTGCATAATCTCATAGTTGTAGGAACATGTATAAGTCATGAAGAAGAAAGCAATAGCAACATACTAACCGATCAAGTGCTAAGCTAACGGAATGGATCAAGTCAATCACATCATTCTCCTAATGATGTGATCCCGTTAATCAAATGACAACTCATGTCTATGGTCAGGAAACATAACCATCTTTGATCAACGAGCTAGTCAAGTAGAGGCATACTAGTGACACTATGTTTGTCTATGTATTCACACATGTATTATGTTTCGGTTAATACAATACTAGCATGAATAATAAACATTTATCATGATATAAGGAAATAAATAATAAATTTATTATTGCCTCTAGGTCATATGTCCTTCAGTCTCCCACTTGCACTAGAGTCAATAATCTAGTTCACATCACCATGTGATTTAACACCAATATTCACATATGTATGTGATTAATACCCATAGTTCACATCGTCATGTGATCAGCACCCAAAGGGTTTACTAGAGTCAACAATCTAGTTCACATTGCTATGTGATTAACACCCAAAGAGTACTAAGGTATGATCATGTTTTGCTCGTGAGAGAAGTTTAGTTAACGAGTCTGTCACATTCAGAGCCGTATGTATTTTGCAAATATTCTATGTCTACAATGCTCTGCACGGAGCTACTCTAGCTAATTGCTCCCACTTTCAATATGTATCCAGATTGAGACTTAGAGTCATCTGGATCGGTGTAAAAGCTTGCATCGATGTAACTCTTTACGACGAACTCTTTTATCACCTCCATAATCGAGAAACATCTCCTTAGTCCTCACTAAGCATATTCTTGACCGCTATCCAGTGATCTACTCTTAGATCAAAATTGTATTCCTTTGCCAAACTCAGAGCAAGGTATACAATAGGTCTAGTACACAGCATAGCATACTTTATAGAACTTATGACTGATGCATAGGGAATGACTTTTCATTCTCTTTCTATTTTCTACCATGGTCGGGTTTTGAGTCTTACTCAACTTCACACCTTGTAATACAGGCAAGAACCCTTTATTTGCTTGATCCATTTTGAACTTTTTCAAAACTTTATCAAGGTATGTGCTTTGTGAAAGTCCAAGTAAGCGTCTTGATCTATCTCTATAGATCTTGATGCCCAATATATAAGCAGCTTCACCGAGGTCTTTCACAAAAAACTTTTATTCAAGTATCCTTTTATGCTATCCAGAAATTCTATATCATTTCCAATCAACAATATGTCATCTACATATAATATCAGAAATGCTATAGAGCTCCCACTCACTTTCTTGTAAATACAGGCTTCACCGCAAGTCTGTATAAAACTATATGCTTTGATCAACTCATCAAAGCGTATATTCCAACTCCGAGATGCTTGCACCGGTTCATAGATGGATCGCTGGAGCTTGCACGTTTTGTTAGCACCTTTAGGATCGACAAAATCTTCTTGTTGCATCATATACAACTCTTCTTTAAGAAATCCATTAAGGAATGTAGTTTTGACATCCATCTGCCAGATTTCATAAAATGTGGCAATTTGCTAACATGATTCGGACAGACTTAAGCATCACTACGAGTGAGAAAATCTCATCGTAGTCAACACCTTGAACTTTGTCAAAAAAAACCTTTTTCGACAAGTCGAGCTTTGTAGATAGTAACACTACTATCAGCGTCTGTCTTCCTCTTGAAAATCCATTTATTTTCTATGGCTTGCCGATCATCGGGCAAGTAAATCAAAGTCCACACTTTGTTTTCATACATGGATCCCATCTCAGATTTCATGGCTCAAGCCATTTTGTGGAATCTGGGCTCATCATTGCTTCCTCATAATTCGTAGGTTCATCATGGTCTAGTAACATGACTTCCAGAACAGGTTTACCGTACAACTCTGGTGCGGATCTTACTCTCGTTGACCTACGAGGTTCAGTAGTAACTTGATCTGAAGTTACATGATCATCATCATTAGCTTCCTCACTAATTGGTGTAGGAGTCACAGGAACAGATTTCTGTGATGAACTACTTTCCAATAAGGGAGCAGGTACAGTTACCTCATCAAGTTCTACTTTCCTCCCACTCACTTCTTTCGAGAGAAACTCCTTCTCTAGAAAGGATCCACTTTTAGCAACGAATATCTTGCCTTCGGATCTGTGATAGAAGGTTTACCCAACAGTCTCTTTTGGGTATCCTATGAAGATGCATTTCTCTGATTTGGGTTTTATCAAGATGAAACTTTTTCATATAAGCATTGCAACCCCAAATTTTAAGAAACGACAACTTTGGTTTCTTGCCAAACCACAGTTCATAAGGCGTCGTCTCAACGGATTTTGATGGTACCCCTTTTTTTAACGTGAATGCGGCCGTCTCTAAAGCATAACCCCAAAACGATAGCGGTAAATCGGTAAGAGACATCATAGATCGCACCATATCTAGTAAAGTACGATTACGATGTATGGACACACCATTACACTGTGGTGTTCTGGGTGGCGTGAACTGTGAAACTATTCCACATTGTTTTATATGAAGGCCAAACTCGTAACTCAAATATTCATCTCCACGATCAGATCGCAGAAACTTTATTTTCTTGTTACGATGATTTTCCACTTCACTTTGAAATTCTTCGAACCTTTCAACTATTTCAGACTTATGTTTCATCAAGTAGATATACCCATATCTGCTCAAATCATCTGTGAAGGTCAGAAAATAACGATACCCGCCATGAGCCTTAATACTCATTGGCCTACATACATCAGTATGTATTATTTCCAACAAGTCAGTAGCTCGTTCCTTTGTTCCGGAGAACGAAGTTTTAGTCATCTTGCCCAAAAGGCATGGTTCGCAAGCATCAAATGATTCATAACCAAGTGATTCCGAAAATCCATCTTTATGGAGTTTCTTCATGCGCTTTACACCGATATGACCCAAACGGCAGTGCCACATATAAGTTTGCACTATCATTATTAACTTTGCATCTTTTGGCATCAATATTATGAATATGTGTATCACTATGATCGAGATCCAACAAACTATTTTCATTGGGTGTATGACCATTGAAGGTTTTATTCATGTAAACAGAACAACAATTATTCTCTGTTTTAGATGAATAACCGTATTGCAATAAACATGATCAAATCATATTCATGCTCAACGCAAACGCCAAATAACATTTATTTAGGTTTAACACTAATCCGAAAGTATAGGGAGTGTGCGATGATGATCATATCAATCTTGGAACCACTTCCAACATAGATCGTCACTTCACCCTCAACTAGTCTCTATTTATTCTGTAACTCCTATTTCGAGTTACTAATTTTTGGCAACCGAACAAGTATCAAATACCCAGGGGCTACTATAAACACTAGTAAGGTTCACATCAATAACCTATATATCAAATATACCCTTGTTTACTTTGCCATCCTTCTTATCCACCAAATATTCAGGGCATTTCCACTTCCAGTGACCATTTCCTTTGCAGTAGAAGCACTCAGTTTCAGGCTTTGGTCTAGTTTTGGGCTTCTTCGTGGGAGTGACAACTTGCTTGCCATTCTACTTCAAGTTCCCTTTCTTTCCCTTTGCCCTTTTCTTGAAACTAGTGGTCTTGTCAATCATCAACACTTGATGCTCTTTCTTGATTTCTACCTCCGTCGATTTCAACATCACGAAGAGCTCGGAATCATTTTCATCATCCCTTGCATACTATAGTTCATCACAAAGTTCTAGTAACTTGGTGATGGTGACTGGAGAACTCTGTCAATCACTATCTTATCTGGAAGATTAACTCCCACTTGATTCAAGCGATTGTAGTACCCAGACAATCTGAGCACATGTTTACTAGCTGAGCAATTCTCCTCCATCTTTTAGCTATAGAACTTGTTGGAGACCTCATATCTCTCAACTCGGGTATTTGCTTGAAATATTAACTTCAACTCCTGGAACATCTCATATGGTCCATGACGTTCAAAATGTCTTTGAAGTCCCGATTCTAAGCCATAAAGCATGGTGCACTAAACTATCAAGTAGTCATCAAATTGAGCTTAGCCAAACGTTCATAACCTCTGCATTTGCTCCTGCAATAGGTATGTCACCTAGCAGTGCATGAAGGACATAATTCTTCTATGCAGCAATGAGGATAAACCTCAGATCACGGACCCGGTCCGCATCATTGCTACTAACATCTTTCAACACAGTTTTCTCTAGGAACATATCAAAATAAACATATGAAAGCAACAACGCGAGCTATTGATCTACAACATAATTTGCAAAATACTACCAGGACTAAGTTCATGATAAATTTAAGTTCAGTTAATCATATTACTTAAGAACTCCCACTTAGATAGACATCCCTCTAATCATCTAAGTGATCACATGATCCAAATCAACTAAACCATGTCCGATCATCACGTGAGATGGAGTAGTTTTCAATGGTGAACATCACTATGTTGATCATATATACTATATGATTCATGCTCGACCTTTTGGTCTCAGTGTTCCGAGGCCATATCTGTATATGCTAGGTCGTCAAGTTTAACCTGAGTATTCCGCGTGTGCAACTATTTTGCACCCGTTGTATTTGAACGTAGAGCCTATCACACCCGATCATCACGTGGTGTCTCAGCACGAAGAACTTTCACAACGGTGCATACTCAGGGAGAACACTTATACCTTGAAATTTAGTGAGAGATCATCTTATAATGCTACCATCAATCAAAGCAAAATAAGGTGCAAAAAGGATAAACATCACATGCAATCAATATAAGTGATATGATATGGCCATCATTATCTTGTGCTTGTGATCTCCATCTCCGAAGCACTGTCATGATCACCATCGTCACCGGCGCGACACCTTGATCTCCATTGTAGCATCGTTGTCGTTTCGCCACCTATTGCTTCTACGACTATCGCTACCGCTTAGTGATAAAGTAAAGCAATTATAGGGCGATTGCATTGCATACAATAAAGCGACAACCATATGGCTCCTGCCAGTTGACGATAACTCGGTTACAAAACATGATCATCTCATACAATAAAATATAGCATCACGTCTTGACCATATCATATCACAACATGCCCTGCAAAAACAAGTTAGACGTCATCTACTTTGTTGTTGCAAGTTTTACGTGGCTGCTACGGGCTGAGCAAGAACCGTTCTTACCTACGCATCAAAAACCACAACGATAGTTCGTCAAGTTAGTGTTGTTTTAACCTTCTCAAGGACCGGGCGTAGCCACACTCGGTTCAACTAAAGTTGGATAAACTGACACCCGCTAGTCACCTGTGTGCAAAGCACGGCGGTAAAACCAGTCTCGCGTAAGCGTACGCGTAATGTTGGTCCAGGCCGCTTCATCCAACAATACCGCCAAACCAAAGTATGACATGCTGGTAAGCAGTATGACTTGTATCGCCCACAACTCACTTGTGTTCTACTCGTGCACATAACATCTACGCATAAAACCAGGCTCGGATGCCACTGTTGGGGAACGTAGTAATTTCAAAAAAAATCCTAAGCACACACAAGATCATGGTGATGTATAGCAATGAGAGGAGAGAGTGTTGTCCACATACCCTCGTAGACTGAAAGCGGAAGCGTCAGAACAACGCGGTTGATGTAGTCGTACATCTTCACGGCCCGACCGATCAAGCACCGAAAGCACGACACCTCCGAGTTCTAGCACACGTTAAGCTTGATGACGTCCCTCCAACTCCGATCCAGCCGAGTGTCGAGGGAGAGTTCCATAAGCATGATGGTGTGGTGACGATGATGATGTTCTACCGTTGCAGGGCTTCGCCTAAGCACCGCTACAATATTATCCAGGAGAACTATGGTGGAGGGGGGCACCGCACATGGCTAAGAGATCAATGATCTGTTGTTGTTGTGTCTAGGGTGCCGCCCTGCCCCTGTATATAAAGGAGCAAGGGGGAGGTGCGGCCGGCCTGGAGGAGTCCTACTCCCACCGGGAGTAGGACTCCCTCCCTTCCTTGTTGGAATAGGAGAAGGGGGGAAAGAGGAGGGAGAGAGAGGAAGGAAAAGGGGGGCGTCACCCCCCTCTCCTTGTCCTATTCGGACTAGGGGGGAGGGGCGCACGACCCTGCCCTGGCCTCCTCTCCTCTTCTCCACTAAGGCCCACTATGGCCCATTAAGCCCCCGGGGGGTTCCGGTAACCCCTCGGTACTCCGGTAAAATCCCGATTTCACCCGAAACACTTCCGATATCCAAATATAGGCTTCCAATATATCAATCTTCATGTCTCGACCATTTCGAGACTCCTCGTCACATCCGTGATCACATCTGGGACTCCGAACATCCTTCAGTTCATCAAAACACATAAACTCATAATATAACTATCATTCAAACTTTAAGCATGCAGACCCTACGGGTTCGAGAACTATGTAGACATGACCGAGACACGTTTCCGGTCAATAACCAATAGCGGAACCTTGATGCTCATATTGGCTCCTACATATTCTACGAAGATCTTTATCGGTCAAACCACATAACAACATATGTTGTTCCCTTTGTCATCAGTATGTTACTTGCCCGAGATTCGATCGTCGGTATCTCAATACCTAGTTCAATCTTGTTACCGGCAAGTCTCTTTACTCGTTATGTAATGCATCATCCCGTAACTAACTCATTAGCTACATTGCTTGCAAGGCTTATAGTGATGTGCATTACTGAGAGGGCCCAGAGATACCTTCCCGACAATCGGAGTGGCAAAACCTAATCTCAAAATACGTCAACACAACATGTACCTTTGGAGACACCTGTAGAGCTCCTTTCTAATCACCTAGTTACGTTGTGACGTTTGGTAGCACACAAAGTGTTCCTCCGGTAAATGGGAGTTGCATAATCTCATAGTTGCAGGAACATGTATAAGTCATGAAGAAAGCAATAGCAACATACTAAATGATCAAGTGCTAAGCTAACGGAATGGGTCAAGTCAATCACATCATTCTCCTAATGATGTGATCCCGTTAATCAAATGACAACTCATGTCTATGGTCAGGAAACATAACCATCTTTGATCAACGAGCTAGTCAAGTAGAGGCATACTAGTGACACTATGTTTGTCTATGTATTCACACATGTATTATGTTTCCGGTTAATACAATTCTAGCATGAATAATAAACATTTATCGTGATATAAGGAAATAAATAATAACTTTATTATTGCCTCTAGGGCATATTTCCTTCATTTCCAATCTCCGTTTTTCTTCCGTTCTGCTTGTTCTCCAAGATAAAAAAAATCTATATATACCACCCGAACCTGTTAACCTCCGTAACACGGAGAAATATCCTGTTTTATTTTCTTGCTGTTTTCTGTCAGATCCAATCCACCATGGCCTCTTCAAGCTCCTCCAAGGACAAGTTCTTCAACAACGTCATCAACCCATATCTGCGGGAGGTGATGCAGCACCCTCAAGCTATCCAGATGCGCGATGGGGTACTGCACATCCGTGATGTGCAAGGACCCAGGGGGACTGGATCCGTGGAGGCCAGGCTTGGAGCCATGGAGCAGGACATCTTCAAGTGCAAGGGGATGGTGGAGCGTGGACTCAATGCCAATCACCTCATGATTGTGGACTATACCCGTGATCTCAAGGTGGATGGCGAGCCCATAAAGGATATCATCTTCTCCCTCAACGAGCAAATCAACTTCCTCCATAGCCAGATCCACGATCTTCAAAGCCAGGTCTTTGAATATGAGGCCAGGTTTAAAGGTATGAGTTTGGCTGTCAGTTGCAGGATCCGGGAGACTCACTCCTCCTCTTATGATGGTGAGCCTCTGCCATGGAAACCCGATGACAAGAAACCTTCTACCTCATCACCACCATCTTCTTCATCACCACCAAAACAAAACTGGGTATTGGGTATGGGCACTCCCCTTGGCTTTCGCCAACCTTGGGGGAGGTGCCCCGGTATCATATCATCTCCACTATCTTTTGCCTTTATTTTCTTAGTTCGATCAATGGTTATCTTTTGCTATTAGATGAATAAAAGTTTAGTTCGATCCTTGCTTTTTGTGAGTTTGCTTAGTGATCAATCCTTGTAATCGTGTGCGAGTTATAATAAAGTTTAGTTTGAGTTTTGCCTTCTTTACTTTCTTGCTACAATAAAAAGAAAGGAAATAAAAAGAAAAGATCATATGCTAATCTTATGGTAAGTGATGACATTACATAAGGAAAATTATAAGTAGAAAATGTTATTGTAGATTGACAAACATAGCATTGGTCAATGATGCAACACATGCAAGAATTAATAAGGAAATAGAAGATTCACATATAAATACACTATCATGGAAATCTTTTGTGATTGTGAGCACCCATCAAAATATTATATGCCAAAATTGTTGATGTTGGACAAGGAAGACAACTTAATTATTTATGTTTGTTCAAATTCACATAGAAGTCATATTGGCATAGACCCTTCAACATGTGGTGCTTGCCCCTATCTTTGCTAGCCAAAAATTCCGCACTAAGTAGAGATACTACTTGTGAATCCAAAATCCTTATACCCTATCTTGTTTGAGAGTCCACCATACCTACCTATGGATTGAGTAAGATCCTTTAAGTAAGTTGTCATTGGTGCAAAAAGGGCTAAAAATTGCTTATAAAAGTGTGAGATCATTTAGTCTAAGGGAAAATTGAGCGCTGTACGAACTTGTGATGGTGAAGAATAAAAGCGACAGAATGCATAATAAAGGTTGCCATCACAAGGGGCAATATAACGTGACATTCTCTTGCACTAAGGGGTTGAGCATACAAACAAAAAGCGCATGTCAACCTCTGCTTCCCTCTACGAAGGGCCTATATTTTACTTTCATGTATTAATTTTATGCAAGAGTCAAAGTTTTTCTCTCTATCCCTTTTTATTTTTCTCCTTTGGCAAGCATCATGTGGTGAGGAAAGATCTAGGCATATATGTCCAGTTGAATGTGGGTGGCATGAGTTACTATTGTTGACATCACCCTTGAGGTGAGTGTGTTGGGAGGCGAAACTATAAGCCCGTATCTTTCTTTGTGTCCGGTTGAAACGTTTTGCTCATGTGTACGCGGTGAGTGTTACCAATCATAGAAGGCTAAATGATGGTTGAGTATGTGGACTTGCCTAAAGGCTCCGATACGTGACCCTTCCTAAAAACATGATGAACTGTAGTTGCAAAGTTGACTAAGAACATAGTTTGTTGGTTTCCAATAGAGTTTATGCTTTATACTTCAATGTTGTGATGAATTGTCACTTGTTCATGAGAAGTCTATGATAAAAGTTCTATAATAAAGGTTTTATATTGAAGTTTGTTGCTGTTATAATAAGTCACATGATGTTGCTATGTCTGTATTTTTGTTTTTATCGACACCTCTCTCTTTAAGCATGTGGACATGTTTTTTCGATTTCGATTTTCGCTTGAGGACAAGCGAGGGCTTGGGGGAGTTGATACGTCCATTTTGCATCATGTTTTCCTACTATTATTTATGTTGTTTTATTGTATAATAATGCTTTTTAGAGTAATTCTAATGCCTTTAATCTCATAATATGCAAGGTATGCACCAAGGGGGAGAATTCTGGTAGCTGGAAATCTGGACCTGAAAAATCTACGTCAAGCTACCTATTCTGCACATCTCCAAATGAGCTGAGACTCCCCGAGGATTTTTTATGGAATATTTAAGTAACATTGGAGCAAATAAGTACCAGAGGAGGGCCACCAGGTGGGCACAACCCACCTGGGCGCGCCAGGAGGCCCAGGCGTGCCCTGGTGGGTGCTGCCCTCCTCGGCCCACCTCTGGTGCCCATCTTCTGGTATATAAGGCATTTTGACCTAGAAAAAATAAGGAGAGTACATTCGGGATGAAGCGCCGCCGCCTCCAGGCGGAACTTGGCAGGAGCACTTTTGCCCTCCGGCGGAGCGATTCCGCCAGGGGAACTTCCCTCGGGGAAATCATCGTCGTCATCATCACCAACAATTCTCCCATCTTGGGGAGGCTATCTTCATCAACATCTTCACAGCACCAACTCCTCTCAAACCCTAGTTCATCTCTTGCATTCAATCTTTGTATCGGAACTATATATTGGTGCCCATGGGTGACTAGTAGTGTTGATTACATCTTGTAGTTGATTACTATATGGTTTATTTGGTGGAAGATTATATGTTCAAATCCATTATGCTATTCAATACCCCTCTGATCTTGAGCATGTTTATCATTTGTGAGTAGTTACTTTCGTTCTTGAGGTCACGGGAGAAATCATGTTGCAAGTAATCATGTGAACTTGATATGTGTTCAATATTTTGATGGTATGTATGTTGCCATTCTCTTAGAGGTGTCATGTGAACGTCGACTACATGACACTTCACCATATTTGGGACTAAGGGAATGCATTGTGGAGTAGTTATTAGATGGTGGGTCGCGAGAGTGACAGAAGCTTAAACCCCAGTTTATGCGCTATTCCGTAAGGGACCGACTGGATCCAAAAGTTAATGTTATGGTTAGAATTTATTCTTAATACTTTTCTCGTAGTTGCAGATGCTTGCGAGAGGGTTAATCATAAGTAGGAGTTTAGTTAAAGTAAGAACAACACCTAAGCACCAGTCCACCCACATATCAAATTATCAAAGTACCGAACACGAATTAAGCCAACATGATGAAAGTGACTAGATGAGATTCCTGTGTACCCTCAAGAACACTTTGCTTATCATAAGAAACAATTTTGGCCTGTCCTTTGCCTCAAAAGGATTGGGCTACCTTGCTGCACTTTTGTTACTACTATTGTTACTTGCTTGTTACAAATTATCTTGCTACCAAGCTACTCCGCTACTTACAATTTTAGCACTCGCAGACATTACCTTGCCGAAAACCACTTGTCATTTCCTTCTGCTCTTCGTTGGGTTCGACACTCTTACTTATCGAAAAGAGCTACAATTGACCCCATATACTTGTGGGTCATCAGGCAGTGGTGGTAGTGTTTGGACCGCAATACTTGCGATCACCCAATGCTGAAGACACTGCTCGGATCCTAGCACAGAAAGCAGCAAGAGGATTTCCTGGGATGCTTGGAAGCATCGAGTGCATGCATTGGAAATGGAAGAACTATCCATTTGCTTGGTAGTAGATGCACGAAGGCGCGAAAGGTGGTTGCATTGTGGTACTTGAGGCAGTGGCCACACAGGACCTCTGGATTTGGCACTCCATCTTTGGTATTGCCAGGAACTCACAATGACATCAACGTGTTGCAGCGCTCCCATGTCTTTGCCAAGCTTGTTGAAGGTCATTCTCCTCCAGTGAAATCTGAGGTCAATGGGCGGCACTACAACAAGGGGTACTACCTAGCTGATGGCATCTATCTGAGATGGTCTACATTTGTGAAGACTATCTCAAACCCTGTGCCATGAGGCAAGAACTCCCACTTTGCAAATGTTCAGGAGGCTTGCAGGAAGGATGTCGAGCGGGCATTTGGTGTGCTCCAATCTCGATTTGTTGTTGTTCGATACCCTGCTCAGACCTGGTCGAAAGATCAAATGTGGGAGATCATGACTTGCTGTGTCATCTTGCACAACATGATCATTGAGAGCGAGTAGGAAGAGCCAGTGTTTGACACTGAACCATATTATAGGCAGGGTCCTCTTGCGCAAGTTGATCACCAGCTACCGGCAACCTGGACAGCCTTCCTCAATATGCGTCAGGAGATCCGAGACCCGCAGGTGCATCAACAACTAAAGCAGGATCTAGTGGAGCACCTATGGAGGCTCAAGGACAAAGCCTAGCTCGACGTGTGATGAAATATGAGTTTTTATTTGTTGAGCTATATAATTTGCATTGAATGATTTGTTGTTGAACTATTTGGTTTCTATTGATTTTCTGTTATAAAAATTTACTTTTGTTTCAATTTCCGCCGAACCACGGCGAATATGGACCGATTTGCGCCGATATCGGGCCATTTTTTGCCAAAACTGGGCCGAAAAGCAGGCACATTTGCCAAAAAAAATGGGCCGATATCGGTGCCTGGCAGCGACCCGGGAGCGGCGGCCGGGAACCCAATCGCCCCCAGCGCCGATTTTAGCGTCGGCTCACCCACAGTCGGTGATTTTCAAGCCTCCTGGGGGGGGGGGGCAACGGCTGGAGATGCTCTAAGAAACAGTACCGGCTTGCTCTCGACACAATTAATGATTGGGTCACTTGTTGCACTTATCGTAGTTCCAATATAGGTAAATGTTATTCCCCTTATCCATAGGCTTGCTGCACTTGCTGCACTTATCCATAGGGCTTAAGACTCTAGGGTCTCCATTTATTCCCCTTATCGTAGTTTCGCAAAAGAGAGATGTAGCTTTTATCACCGCAATACATCCTCATATCCGATGACAATGATAGTAACATATTCAAGTCCATATAGGTAAATGTTGTGAGGTCGATTTCATGCAACATAATAAGAACAGCTCACAAACATATAAAGAAAATAATGTACTTGTCGAAGATCGACTCATACACATACTAGTTCCACCATATCCTCCGGAACTAGGGGTTTTTATTCAGACATATAAACAATAAACTTCATCATGGTGTTCATGTTAATAACGAATGAACGATTAATATAATACAGGTATGAATCCAAGATAGGGTTTGGTTTTACAGTAGAAGGGTTGATGTGATACGGCCCCTTGTAGTAATTTAAATACCAAGGTTGTTGTTGTTTTATATACACTAGAGCACATGTGGCTAAGTTATGGAGATGAATAAGCACTAGTAAATGTTAAGTTAATGCATGTTGATGTGTTGACGATGTGCGTAGGCAAAGAAGAGCAACTTGTTCAAGTTGAGATGATAATTTCTCCACACATCAGGAGGAAACCAAAAAAATGAATATTCTAATTATTGTAGTAAGAGTGACTCTAGCAGATCCACTATTTTCATATCCCGCAAAATACAAAAAATTGCGATACCGTGAGGCCTCCAACGGAATTTTGAGGGATGAGTTTACAAGATCTGTTCCACCCAGAGGCCTAGCAGTGCCGTAAAAAAATCAGAGCTTTGCAAATTCATGATTTTAAACAATAAAAACTTAATAGAATCATAATATAAATCAAACTTATAAATATTTTAGCATCATACAATACAACAATCATCTCCATTACAACAAATGTTTAAATTCAAATAATTAATACAACAACAAATGATCCGGAAGGTGAATAATTGTTCAAATCAAAGACAAATACATATATAATTTATTGAATAAAATGGGAGTCTATCTTCCATACAGGTGCCACTGATGCTCAACAAAATCATCATAGAGTTGGCAGTGCGTTGCACTAATGCTCAACAAGATCATGAGAGCTTGGTCAGTAGTATTATATGCATAATAGTAGTACATATATTATACTTTGCATTATGACCAGCGTAATTGATATTTCATGCAATAGTAGAATTTTATTGTGTACTTTGAGGTACAAGAATAAAGAAATATAAGAGTATTTACACCACTAAGTAGTGGTCTAAATCTCTATCTCTTCTCTACTACTTAAAAAATATAAGGTTCCCATTTCACCTTTCTTTTCACCACCCCTTCGTCCAACTTTCCTTATATGATAATCAATCAACTTAATTTACTTACCTTCTGAACCAATTTCACTTTACTTTACTTACTAAACTACTGATAATCTCTACTACTTAAAAAGAACGTAAGGTTCCCATTTCACCTTTTTTTCCACCACCCCTTCGTCCAAATAATCAATCAACTTAATTTATTTACATTATGAACCAATTTCACTTTAATTTACTTACCAAATTTCTGATCAAAATATAAGGTAATTGATGGGTAGAATTTGATGAAGATTTATTTACACAATCGCACTATTAAGAACAGAAGATAAATCACAAGCTAACGTACTTGAATGTTTATATCCCATTGTAACCCATGGGCATTGTTCTATACTCTTATATTTATTTTCAGAGGAAGTATTATCTAAGAGTAATTATTAACATACTGCAACTCTTTGTAGGTATAACAACACCCCCTTTTTTCATCAAACTAGGACATGTATCATTTTCATTCTTTGAAGGGAAGGAAGAAAAGCAATCTAGCCTCCGCCGCCGCCAGAGGGCGTCCTTCTGCCGCCGTCCTCCGGCGGCTCCCTTCCGCCGAAGACATCGGTCATCGATGGTGATGGGGGTCACCGGATTCACGTGGTCGTCGGTGGTGAGGGGGTCACTGGATCCACACGCGTGGATTGTTTTAGGCATTATTAGTAGCTTAGGGTTTGGGCTGCTCATTGTCTTGGCTTCGGCGGTGGTGATGGTGGCACCAAATAAAAAAATTCAGATCCTTCCCCAACGAGGCGATCCACGTTGGGGTTCAATTTGGAAACCAGACTGTTCAATGGTGCGGCGGCGACATCATCGGGGTGGACCTATGTCCTTAGGCTCCATCGTTGCGACGGCTTTTGCTCCAGCGCTGGCGACGGCATCCTCGGGATGGACCTATGTCCTCAAGCTCCGCCGTTGCGACAATGTTTGCTCCAGCACCAGCTCAGAGCTTGGAAGGTATATATTCCATGAGTGGATGCAGATTGTGGTCTGAATCGAACGGCATCCGAAAGATGATGGATCGTGTGATAGGTTCGTGCTTCGTGGCAGGCAGGTATTGTTTCCTCCTCCGACGTCTTAGTCTTACAGGGTGCAAGATCTGGAGTTCGATAGTGTGTCTGGGGTGTTGCCCCAGTCTGATTCGTTGCGAATCAACGGCAACGGCTTCTCCTCTATTGGCGAGCCACCTTGGAGGTCCGCAAAACTGCATTCCGCGTCGAGTGTGTGGAGGTGATCCATTTTTTTATTTGATGGCTACTCAGGTCACAGTATGTGCGTGACTTGTACTACTACCTCTGTATCGGTGAATAAGTCGTTCGCGTAGTTCTAGGTTGACGATTTAACTATCTAAATAGGGAGTACCTAGAACTCATGTAGATGAAATATAATTTGGTCTCATTACAATACACTAAAACGGAGCTAGCTACAGCTATCCTCAGCGATTTGACGTTGTCAACCGTGAGATCTCACGTATGAACGCTTCAGATTGATTGATCGTCCCGCCGCACGCACCATCGTCGTTTTAACCAGTTTCCCCGCGCATCGTCATTGGCCCAACGTGCCTGGGCCGCTGCTCCGGAGGATGAGCTGGGTGCTCTCTGATCAATTGGACTAATAGGTAGTTAGCTAGGCCTTAATTCTAGCCCACCGTACGGCTCACCTCCCATACGTTTTTCTCAAAAAAAAACTCCCATACGTACCTTCCTCTGTAAAAAAAAAGGTCACCTCCACAGCAATCCCCTCCAGTCGCACGCACTCCGCCTTCACGAGCGGTCGTACAACAGAAGTACTATGCCATCACGTGATTAGGAAAACAAAAAAAAATCTTCAAATTCTCTTCAGAAAATGAAGCAGCAGTAGCATTTGAGAAGATAAACGATGATTTATAAAATACAACTTCATGGCATCCGTACATAAAACACAAGCCAAGTCTTGCACGGTACTATGCAACCGTCAGTGCGAATATTTTCCTTATGCTTTTTTTGTACATATATAATGATTTCATCTGCTTGATGGAAGAAACTAATTTACAATGTTCCAAACAACGGACAATATGATGCTACTGTCAAGATGAGTAAGGTGCTTATTCAATATCATTTCTTCTTTCCCTAAGAAAGATTAAATTCATTTTGTTTGGAATATGTAATGTTAAATTAAGCTCTTGATATGTGCCCGATTTCATACACTTGTGTGGCAACCAATGCACATTTAAGTTCAATATTATGCCCAGTACCGTAGTGGGAAGCAAATCTACATGTGCAGTTTCACTTAATTATACTTGAGTTTAAATGTAAAATCCAGTATTCTAGGTCATTGGTATACTTGACGCTACAACTCAAAATTTTCACTCACCGTCGATCTTTTAAATGTTTTCCTTAATCTATCTTCTATTTTACGGGTTTGCGAAAGATTTGTAAAATCTCATGCGGAATTTCTTGTTCAAAGATATTTGATGATTATTTGAACTGACCCCTTCTATATATGCGTGTACCCAAATTTTGGTATTCAAATATACTGTAGTTTATGCTAAAAATTGAGGTGCTCAATTCAAATCTGAATTAAAAATTATACTTCTATTTCTTTCATAAATGGTCATATTATCACTAAGATGGGCGGGTGCGGCAACGCGCACCTTTGATGTTCTAGTTCACTTTAAAAACAAGAACAGATACAACCCACGTCAGCACACACGCATCTTATAGCATCACATCCAATGGCTATAAAAGGTGAATAAGACCAAATTATATGTCATCTGGATGAGTTCTAGCAAAACTGGTCTAAATATGTATTATATGTGACAAAAAATATATATTTAGAAACTATATCCTTGTAGAAATCTAATGATATACTTTTCATGACATATGACATATATTTAATTCCTAAAATCGATGACCTAAAACTACGCGAATAATTTATTCACCTAGACGGAGGTAGTATGATTATTTATGATATAAATCAGACATATTTATCGTAAAAAAGAAAAAACTCTTTGCAGGTAGTACATGCGGTTGAGGACGTTCTACCAAACATGTATTACTCGAGAGACCGCATCGATCCATATATGCATGCTTGCCGGCAACCGGTGTACATACCCGATGGATCTATACATGCATGCATGCTTAGACGCACTTGACCTTCTTCGTGAGCGCCGGCGACGACAGAGGCAACTCCAGCGGGCAGGTCGCCTCCAGCCTGTGTACGCGGGTGTGCGGCGGGTACCTGACCTCCCCAGAGAGCTTGAGCTCCAGCCGGAACACGCCCCCGGCCGCGCTCTCCTTCAAGAACTCCGCCACCTCGTCGCTCCCCAGCTGCGCGCTCTCCCCGGCTGCCGCGACGTGGTACACGTCCGTCTTCCCCGCCTGTATCTCGCGCGAGCTCCCTTGGCCCTGCATCCTGACGCCGGCTATGCGCGTGCCGGCGAAGCGGAGATCTGCGTCGACGGTGCCGAGCTTGGCGAGCGAGGCCCCGTTGCGGTTGTGCACGGCGACGGCGAGCGAGACGTCATAGGCGAGAGCGGTCGTCTCCTCAGTAGGGCCACTCGCCTCCTCCGTAGCCGCCGCCGCCGTCGCAGGCTCTGCTGCAGCACACGATGAGGCACTCGCCCCAATCGATGTCGCCGCAGATCACAACTCGCAATCGACGTCGCCCATCGTACGTGTCTTGGTGTTGTAGCTTAATTCAGAGAACGATCATGAAATTTGATACATACATATACACGGGATGTTTGCATGACGTGGTACTATATACTCCAGGTTATGATGAACAGTTTGTTTAATTCACATCTAGATATTTTTTAAGAATTTCACATCTAAACTGCTACAAATATATAATGCAGTAACAAAAAACAAAACAAAAACTAGGAAAATAAAGACCATAAACATAGTGGACATCAGCTTAGATGTAACATAACTATGTTATGTCATATCTAGATGTGTCCTAAACAGACCCATGATGAAGCAACGATCCAGGTTGAATTCCAAATCAACAGGGGAACCGGATTCGAGCAAAAATGCTAGACGTACGGGGTCCTGGCGGACTCAGGATTTGGATATCAGTTTGGCTTGGCTAGGTCTCAGTCAACTTTATAAAATTAAGCCAACTTGATAAAAAAAATCCGGTGCACATCAACCATGTTAACAATTTCAGTAGGCTGAGAACCGGAAGCAAGAGGCTCAAAAACAAATTAATGTTAATAGTGTTTGGCAGCGGAAATGCCGTTTGGAGGCCGAGCACCATGAAGCTCGTTATCTGGCTCGTCAGTCTCCCTATGGATCAGCCAGAGTGCCATTTACTCCAACCGTATTTCATCTGACACAGTTTTACACCATACCGTATACTCTATTTTACGCACAGTGTTATACGCTGCCATGCCAGGCTGTTCACACACGTTACATCGCCTCACCCATTCTGTCCATGCTAGATGGAACAAATAAGTGGTGCGCCTTGTTATTTTGTACCACCTGAGTTATAATTGTAATTTTACAATTGACGAAAAGTTGTGTAAATAATTATATTGTACAATAGTACGGACAATAACACTTCTAATTTTCTATCCAAATTCGAAACATAGCTGTACAAATAATAATGAGAAAACATTTGCTTCGCGAACGAAATGGTCTGAATCCATGGCCTGGCTCTCATCACCAAAATATCAGCTTGTGGTTGTATATTTGTTTCAACATAATTTTTAAAATTTTGGAATGAAACTTTAAACTTCCATCTCCACAAAACTTCAAGAATATTCAACCTCGGAAACGAGAGTTCTTGAGAACAGGTCCACCGGATAATTCCCCGTCCCGGATTAGATATACGGGCGATGTCACTAACCAAACGATTATTAGTTTCCTCTAAAATATTTTTTTGTATATATGGTGAATATTTTAAAAAATATTTGACGAGCATATTTTAAATACACGATGAACACTTATTTTATTTATGTCATAAACATTTTCCAAATACCTGATGAACATTTGTGTTTCAATGTGTGATGAACTTTTCACATACACGATGAATATTTTTCCAATACACGATGAAGGTCTTTTAAATACACACGGTCAATTTTTAAATTAGTGAATATTTTTACATGATAACATTTTCTAAATACACGATGGATAATTTTCATATATAAGACAAACATTTTCTTTTTGAATGTGTGGTGG
The DNA here is from genome assembly GCF_002162155.2 of Triticum dicoccoides. Taxonomy (NCBI): domain Eukaryota; kingdom Viridiplantae; phylum Streptophyta; class Magnoliopsida; order Poales; family Poaceae; genus Triticum; species Triticum dicoccoides. The sequence goes on along the minus strand of NC_041389.1, from coordinate 451,256,762 downwards.
ACATGTTCTCTAATATGCATTGAATATTTTTTTTTAAATACACAATCAAGATTGGTTCTAATGTGCGATGGACAATTTTGCAATACCTGCGAACCTCTTTTATAAAGAATAAATACAAATAGACGAAAAAACAAAAAACAAATAGAAAAAAAAGGAAAAACAACTAGGCCTGCATGTGCCCCTTTGGGCGTGCAGCCTACTCCCTCTGTCCATGAATAAGTGTACATCTAGCTTTCTTTTTAAGTCAAAAATTTAAAAAAATTGACCAACTTTATAGAAAATAACAGTAACATATATGACATCAAATTGATATATTATCAAAATACATTTCAAAACGGATCTAGTAATACTAATTTAATTCCATAAATGTTGCTACTTTTCCCTAAAAATTTGGTCAAAGTTTTAAAACTTTGACTTAAGACAAAAGCTAGATATACCCTTATTCGTGGACGGATGGAGTATGCGCTGGACGGACGTGCCGCTGCTTCGCACACTTTGAGCGACTACAGGTGAGGCATAGCAGCGCCTAAATTCAAACCCGCCCAGGAGGCACCTCATGTTCTTGCAATAATCGCCCAGCTGTAGGCCAACGTACAATTTTTTATTTTAAAACGGAGGCAAAAGCTTTGCCTCATCCATTAAATAAGAAAGAATAGAGTTTGTTACAAATCATCCACGACACCACATGGTTTATTACTCTCGCGATATGAAAGACCCTAATTTTTTTGCACCGGCGGTGACCCAAAGGTTGGCCTCGATCGAGATGGTGTTAAGCAAGATAGTCGGTGGAGCGCTTTTAAACCTAAACACTCTTGCATTTCGCTCATTCCAAATTATCCATGTCACAAGCATGGTGAGGGAGGCTTTGGCTTGACGGTTTGGCGTGCCGGCGTCACAAGTGCTTGTCCGAAGATGTGAAATTTTTCAATGACCAACGCCCACAGCCTTAGAGTATAGCGGCACTTGAAGAATAGGTGTGACCCGCTTTCTTGCACCCTCTTGCAAAGTGGACACAAACCACGATTTGGCCATCCTCTCTTGGCTAATCTGTCTGCGGTCCAAATTCTATCTTGAAGTGCCAACCAAGCAAAGAACTTTACTTTGGGGGGACCCCAGACCTTCCAAACCATTTGGTCCATGGGTGAAAACACCATCCCTATTAATTGCACCTTATATGCCGAGGCCGCCGAGTAGTGCCCACTAGTCGTGTGTTTCCATAAAATGTCGTCCTCGGCGAGCGCATCAAGATGCACCTCATCCAATAACATCCAAAGGGTGAAAAATTGTGTGATGAACTCAACGGAAATAATGGTTGGAGGCTTGATCTTGAGCATCCACGCGTTGTGCTTGATGGCCTCGCGCACTTTCCACTTCTTTCGCGATGAGACTTCGAATATTAGTGGCGCAATGTTCTTCGGCTTGCGCCCAAGAAGCCAAGGTGATTTCCAAAAAGGTGTCTTCGCACCATTGCCCACGGTGATAGTGGTAGACGCATAGAAAAAGTTGAGGTCCTCCTCATTGCACGGGTTGCCCATCCCCACCCACAACTTGGTGGGCTCCTTCCATTCATACCAAGGCCACCACAGCCGCAGAGCACGCGCGAACTTTTTCATGTTGAGTATCCCAAGCCCCCCATACTCAACTGGCCTACAGACAATTTCCCAATTCACCTTGCATTTCGCCCCCGTCGTCTTGTCCGAGCCGGACCATAGGAAAGCTCTCTCGAGTTGGTTGACTTTGAAGAGGATACTTGGTGGGATGATCAACGGTGTGATGAAGTAGATCACTTGGGAAGTGAGAACAGACTTGACAAGGGCCGTGCGCCCAATGGTGGTGATGTTTTGGCCCTCATACATTGTCAACTTGGATGCAACCTTGTCCACAAGAAATTGAAGATCCACCAATCTTAGCTTCCAAACAGAGAGGGGGAGCCCCAAGTACCTCAAGTGGAAAGAAGCCCTAGTTGCCGGCAGATTTTGAGTGATATGATCCAAGTCAAGATTATTGCAACGAATGGGCACCATCGAACTCTTATGAAAGTTGGTGCAAAGTCCCGTGACCTCGCCAAATCCTCTCAAAATATTAGCAAGATTGTCAACATCCTTTTTGATCGGAGCCAGGAAGATGGCCGCATCATCCGCATAAAGGGAGGTTCACATCATGGCACCCCTACCCCGAATTTTGTGGAGGAGCCCCTTTCGCGTAGCCACATCAAGGATTCTTTGGAGCGGGTCAATGGCGATGATGAACAGAAGCGGGGAGATGGGGTCCCCTTGCCGGAAACCACGACCATGCTTGATTGGGTTGCCGGCAATGCCATTGAGGATAATCCTCAATGATGAAGAACTAAGAAGCGTCGTGATCCAATCCCTAAACTTGCTTGGGAAACCTCACCGTTGGAGAAGGTCCAGTATATATTCCCATTTGACCGAGTCGAATGCCTTGCGAATATCTAATTTGAAAAGGAGGGATGGGGTCTTGCTCTTGTGCAGGCGTCGTGCAAGATTGCAAACATAAGTTATCATGAATACTTCTCATTTTGATGAAGGCACTTTGGGCATTGGAGATGAGGGCCGTCATGTGCGGAGTGAGCCGAGTGGAGAGCACCTTTGCAATAATCTTGGCGATCGCATGGATAAGACTAATAGGCCTATAGTCCGCAATCCCCTCTGCCCCATCCTTTTTTGGCAAGAGCACCACATTCGCAGAGTTGAGCCAGTGGAGGTTCGAAGTGTGGAGGGAGTCGAAACGAGCAATGGCCCTCATGAGGTCGTGCTTGACAGTGCCCCAACACTTTATGAAGAATAGGCCCGTGAATCCATCCGGACCCGGGGCCTTGTCATTTGGCATGTCGTTGATTGCTTGAAGAACCTCCATCTCGGTCATTGGAGAGTCAAGGCCATGCATGTCAAGGCGTTCCATATTGAGCTCCTCCCAATTGAAATCTTTTGAACTTTTCGCTCCTTTCTTCATAACATGGGAGAAGTGGTCTTGGATTAATTTCTCTTTGGCTTCATGCTCGGTGACCCAACCATGCTCGTTCTTGATTCGATGGATATGATTTTTTTCTCCTCCTAGCATTAACCCAGCGGTGGAAGAATTTAGTATTGGCGTCACCTTCTTTGAGGTTGGAGATTCGCGCACACTGTTTCTTGCGCGATCTCTCGATCACGGCCAAAGCAATGACCCTTCTCTTAAGCCTAGCCCGTAGGTCACGCTCATCGGGCGAGAGAGGCCTATCCTCTTGGGCTTGGGCGATGTCGAGGCGAAGAATCACCAAAAGAGCGGCTTGGAGATGGATTTTAGCCTTGGAGAAAAGGCCCCTACTCCATTCGGAGAGGTGGATCGCCGTCTTTTTGAGCTTGTGGAAGATGATTTGATAGGGTTCGGTATGGTCAACCCGTTCGTTCCACGCCATTTGGACCACCTCGTTGAAGCCGGGCATGGATGCCCAAAAGTTTTGAAATTTAAAAGTTCGTGGCCTCCGCGGGCCCTTGTCATCGGCAAGCAAAAGCGGACAATGATCGGAGAGGAATGATGAAAGTGCATGGAGGATATGCGTGTTGAAGGTTGTATCCCACTCGGCGTTGCAGAAAAAAGAGTCAAGCTTGCATAGCGTTGGGTTTTCCCTCTCGTTGCTCCAAGTGAACCTCCGATTTTGGAGATGGATTTCTTTGAGCTCGCAACTATGGAGTGTGGCCTGAAAACGGTTGATCCTGCCATGGTGAACATTTCTCTTGTTCTTGTCTCTCGCTCGATAAATTTGATTAAAGTCTCCGGAGGCAAGCCAAGCCATCCCCAAAGGCGGCTTCTGGCTGAGGAGCTCGGCAAAGAAAACGTCTTTGCAAAAGGGGTCGGTGGGGCCGTAGACAGATGTGAACTTGAAGACCACGTCGGTCGCTCTTACACGGATCATGGCGGACAAGCAATACGCAGTGTTGGTGACGTTGGATGCTTCAACTAATATATCATCCCGCCCAGCTGTAGGCCAACGTACAATTTGGGAACACGAGAGAATGGCACCAGTGTATTTCTCGTAGATAGCATCCGTATATAACCTGGAAAGTCAGAAAGTGCGGATCCCAGTGCCACAATGTACGCACTAGATAGCGGCCTTCAGGCAGCTCGTCCTCCAAAACGTCCCTCCCGTTTGGCAGCACTTTTACAAATCCTAAACTCTTCATAACTTCTGAATTGCGATCTCAGAATTACCATATTGTATAAGTTGGACACAGAAAATCTTGGCATCAGATGCAGATAGGAACTCGAATAATAAGATGATTTGCATTATGACGATGATCTATAGGAGACGTACATGATATGCACTACTCTTCATAGCATCCCAGCACACGAAAAAAATAAGTAAAATCTGACACTGACACAAAATGAGAATCGGAGAGATTAATAGAGTGTGATGCCTTGACCTTGGCTAGTTCGTTGGCTGGAGTAGCGAATTAGGTTGCGCGCGTCTGACTCGCCGTATGAATCAGATGGACCAGTTGTATGAATCAGATGGTGAGCAGAGGAGCACGATCGAAGAGCAGATCGAGGCAGGCGGGCGGCAAGGGCATGGACGGCGGCAGCTGCGTCTAAATCACACGTAGTGCACGCTAATCACGGGAGAACCCAACTTCCACGAGACTTAGGGCGGAGGCTAGTTTGCCAATCTGGCCGAGCATGGGCTTTTACCTGGGCTTTTTTCTTTTTCCAAAATACATGTTGAGATAGGGCCAAATACTCTTCTAAAAAAAAATAGGGCCAAATACGTGTTTACCCGCAGCCGAAATACATGGAAGACCATACACGAAGAACGTTGTAAAATGAGTTGAAGAACCAGCGGAATGTGAACTGAGGAATCAAGGGTCTAGCACACGACGCTGTCCATTTACAGCGAGGAGGCGAGACGAGGCTCAGCAGCTGGTGAGAGCAGGGAGCCCAGGACGCTGACAGGAGTTGGTTTGATCTTCAGATCAAATGCCTCGCTGTCAAGCAAATTCTTCAATGTCTCAAATCAAACAATATGTTAATCACCGTCACATGGACTAAATTAAGTGCCGTAAATTCAAATGGAGAAAAACGTAGCAACACATAGATTTGGTTATGTATTTATGGAATGGGAAGACATGTATTCCACTAACCAGAGTGCCTAGCCAAATTGCCGGACACCAAGTCACGTACTCCCTCCGTCCGAAAATACTTGTCATCAAAATGGATAAAAAGAGATGTATCTAGAACTAAAATACATCTAGATACATCTCCTTTTATCTAGTTTGATGACAAGTATTTCCGGACGGAGGGAGTACAAAGGTAGGAGCTGCGCCGGTTATACATACGGCTTGGGGTTCAAGTTCAACCTCCATCTAACAGCACATAGAATACTGAAGAAATCACAGTTCTACAGTTTTACTTCCCACAAAAACAAAAGGAAATCACAGTTTTACAGGAGAGGGAGCTAAACAATCCCTCGGGGGTAAAAAGAAACAGCGTTGAACAACAGCCTGAGTGAGCTGAGAAGATGTCACGGTAGGCTCTCAGGTATCAAAGTCTTCACATCATCGCCCTCACTGAGATCTTGAGAAGAAATGCCAGCATTTGAACTCGAAGCACGCTTCTGAAACATGAGTATGGTTCAGATACAGGACAATGGTACTTTCATCACAAGACAGGTAGAATAGCCGTTCGAGAAAAAACATGACGGCACTGTTTTCTTTTCCTCAAAGAATTAAAGGTGCAGAGACAGTTTAATCAGGTCGTCACTCATATTCAAAGCTCAAATCAGAAAACGGGACATGGAAAATTTGGCGTTTAACAATCAATCCATGATTCCTACTCCGGCTGTTCCTTAACTCTTCTTATGTTAATTTGTCTGCTGTATGAAGGTGTACGATGTAGAACATTTTTAGGTACCTCTCTGTTACACTACTTGACAGCAAACAAATAACTTTTAATTCCATGCACAGCTAGCAGAGCTATGCTCAATTAACCATCATTCACTAAGTGTGCCAGCAAACGCACAAGAATGGAACTGTAGATAATAGCATGCATTCAAAGATGATAAAATTTAACAGCTTGGCAGAACCTATATCTATATGTACAAGTCTGAAAATACAAGTTAAAAAAGGAATCAACACTTGGAAGTGTTTTGCAACCAAACCAGTTCCCAAATTTAGGGCACCTACACAAACCTTGATGAAAAACTATTTATTGTTGACTGTGATTCTCAAAAAAAATGTGTTGACTGTTGGCTACCTCAGCACAATGAACATAGTAACTAGACAACTTGCACAGTAAGCAAACAAAGAACTAAAGAACACGTGTATGCATAAATTAAATCATAAAAATATGGGATGGAAAATAATTTTATTACAGGGGAGATCAGTCATTTGTACAACACGAGATAATACAATTACTACCCCCATAACTAAATATAAGACATTTAGTTACAGAGGTAGTACTTCACTTATATTTTAAAAGAAGCTAATTTGCTTATTTATTGCAGGAGAGATTAAAACAGATATAGGGGACAAGAACCAGCGAGATATAACAGAAAGGAAAAACATGAATATACTAGATCAAATATAAACTTTTACCTGATCTTCTATAGCACTACCCATCATACTAATGATACTACTTGTTACCTCATCCGTAGCCTGCAGACAAGTTAAATTATTAGTTTGACATGTTTCAAGGAAAAGACGTCAATGATCTGACTTGCAAATTTTAAACACTATACCTTCATAATAGTATTATATTTCTTCATACGAGCATTTAAATTTTGCATATCCCGCTTCTGCGCCACCCAATTAAGCCGCCGGATGGGCCTTGGCTGCTGCAGTCTCATGCAAGACACGTGTTACAGCAGCTACAAGGGTGTTCTCCCTCCGTTTTTGTACAGAAGGCCACTTCTTTTTTCGTGTCAAACTTTGACTAATAATTTTGGTCAACAAAATATGGGTTATATTCACCAAAACTATATCATAGGAAAGTTCTTTGAAATGTGCATCCAATGGCATACTTTTTGTGGCATATACCTAACATTTTGTTGGTAAAATTAATGGTCAAAGTATGAAAAATAATAATGAAGTGGCCTTGTATACAAAAACAGAGGGAGTACTTAATTAAAGAACTATGTTTTCTCCTTTTCAGATGATTATCTGACCATTCAAATATAATATGAAAATAAAATGTATGCTGACTTCCATTTAGACAAAGAATTACCTGATCTGGAAAGTTTGGAGATATTTGATTGATGTTCATGCTGATTTCCTGTCGAACCGTATCATCCAATATATGCGGCAGCAGATTATTGATCATCATGCGATAGCGTTGCGCACGGACCTATAAAACAGCAACTCTGATATTGTTAAAATTTCCAGAATAATAAATTCTAGTTAAGATAAATTTGAATTCAGCAAACATACAGTTTCCTTGTGCTCATCTCGGTGAGTGTCGCTCCACATTCTTTCATTCTCAGAGAGCTCATGCTCCCACGCCTCCCACTTCTTCAATTCCCAGCCTTCCCGCTGTTTTGGCCTACGCGCAATGGCAGTCTTCTTGTATACATCTAAACGTACAAGTGACTTCACACAGATATAGGATTGCATGTTCTCAGGCTTGTAGGGACTGAAATCTAACAGCTTTGCCATCTTACACAGTTTAGTATTGAAGTTCTCCCCGAGCAACTCATAGGAATATAGGTTGCCGTCACGACGTTGCAGTATGATCTTATCCTCATGAACCAAATTTGGACCCGGAATGTAATCTGGCGAGTACTGAATATTGTACTTCTGGATCCACCTTTGCTCTGTTTTGTTCTCAAGTTCCCAGATCTGCAGCTTACCAACAAGCCTTCTGGGCAGAGAAGGACAGGTTTGAGCAGTCGCTACACATACCTTGCCATCCATCTCTCTGATCCAGTACCGACGAGAACCACCAGCAGCAAAATCTTCAGGTTTAGTTGCTGGCAGTTGTATCTGTGCAAAACTTTCTCCACAGAGATCGAAGGTCATAACTGCATGCTGCCAGCTGGCTACCATGTCTTCAATTAGCCAATACAGTGTTCCGTCAATAGTGACCGCTCCAGAGTTTTTTACACAGTTTAAGCTTAGGGCTTCTGGAGTTTTGATATCCCTCCATTTCTCATCACCAAGCGTGTAAACTTGAATGACGCTGAATCTGTTATTATTACGGGGGCAAGGGCGACCCTCGATGAAATCACCAAGGAAGTGTGCAATCTTGTATTCTTTTGTCAATGGGTGAAACCCAAAGTTGTAGAACAAGAAGTGATCACCCCTCAAATTCTTTACAGGTTTCTCAAGATGCAGGAATTCACCGGTTGCAAGATTAGCTATCTTGAGTGTTGATGACTTTGTGTATAAGCAAAGAAGCCCATTGCATGAACCACAAAGGAAATCATCAGGCCCAATCACTGGCACTGCATACGTTGACAGCGACGAGGCTTCATCAATCAGGATAGCATCAGCAGGATGGGGCTCGCGTGAGACCGACTCTTGTGGGAAGAACAGAAGGGCATAATGGGGTGCATGCTGGAGGTGTGATGTGACAAACTGGGGATCTCGGATGATTTTGTGCCATTGCTCGCAAACACCAGTGCACCTCAACAAAGTGCTCACTGGAAGCTTCAAAAATATCCGCTCAATGAGTTCTCCTGGGAGACAGTTTATAATGCATTCCTCGTCTCTTTGCTTCTTTAGTTTGGTTTCCTCAGAAACCATGGCAATCTAGTCTCTTGAGGAAGCCTGGGTACCAAATCCTTCTGCAGACACATTTAAAAACAATAGGGCAAACTTAGTAAAGATTATGAGTAAAGTAATTTGCAGGAAAATAATATGAGGTTCAGGTAAAAGTTTAACAGATGTTTTAATTTATTTACTTAGAAGTTAGAATTGGTGAAGAAGGAAACAAGTGGCACCACCTGTAGCAACATGGAGCCCTGTGATGCTATTGATTAATAACCATAAACAAATCGATATACATATGATTCCTACAAAGTTTAAAAAACAAGCTAGCTTAAAACTAAAAGCACGATGAGATACACATATCAACATGCATAGATGAAACGCAAAGTGAGTACGACACCGCTAAAACACACTCCGCACAACAAAATGTGTTATGGCGCTGCTAGAAGGAGGGCGCGAGAGGGCCGGCCGGGGGCCTTTCTGCCCACGGTCGGGAAGTGGCGCTAGAAGGAGGGTGCGAGAGGGCTGGCCGGGGGCCTTTTTGCCCACGGCCGGGCAAGAGGGAAGGGATTTCCTTCTTAATTCTTGCTTGATTAGATTGATACATCTCCTCTCTTTATATAGAGGCAAAGTTCGGGAAAGCGCGCTTAATCGAGCGCTTATGCGCGCCTACGCGCAAGGCGCTGGCCTACCGCCTCGCATAGGCCATGTGCGCTCGTAAAGGCGCGACGCGCGCCTAGGCGGAGCGCTTTTCTCGCTGAGGCGAGCTTAAGCGCGCGGAACAGCGCGGAACGGGCGCTTAATGGCGCAGAACGACGAGAGGGGATCCATCGGGGAATCGGGATAAAGAGGCAGGGAGCCACGGGATGAAAGGCAGAGGGTCAAAATCGAGCCCGTGTTAGGGTTAGGGTCTCCTCTCCTCCATTCCTCGCGCCGCCGGACTCTCCTTGGGGCCGCGAGACTCTCCTCGCGCCGTCGGCAGCAGCACGCCCTCCGCCCTGGATCTGAAGCTTCTCCTCGCGCCTCTCCTGCTCGGGCCCTCCCCCACACCTCCGGTTGCTGGCCTTCGACCTCATCCCGCCGTGGATCTCGCGGCCTGGTCTTCTTCTCTTCAGGCAGGTGAGCCCCCAGATCCCCATCGATCCTACCTTCTCCTGCTAGCTTCTGCCTGTTGCTGCTTTGCTGGTGCTACTAGTTGCCGCTGAAGTGATGTTAGCTGCTGCTGGTGGTAGTTAGTGGTGCTGTTTACTAGTAGAGTAAAAGTAGTAGTACTTGGTGCTGTTGCCTGTTGCTGTTAATTTGCTGCTGCTAGCTGCTACTGCTGTTTGATGCTGCTACTACTTGTTTGCTGCTGATGCTAGCTGATGCTGATGCTGGCTGCTGCTGCTACTTGTTTGTTGCTAATGCTAGCTGCTGCTGCTGTCTGTGGCTACTAGCTGCTAATTTGTGTTGTTGACTTGTTGTTATAGGATGTCAACATCAGAGAACACCACCGCCCAAACAGAGTCCGAAAGGCCGATAGCTCTGAAGAGGAAATCCAATGATGTTGGATGGAACTATGGGAAACTATGTGATGTCACAAACAAGGAGAGGGTGAAGTGTGACTTTTGTGGCCATATTAGCACCGGAGGAATTAACCGTTTCAAGCTACACATCACAGGCACCACCTCAAGTGTTCTTTCATGTTTAAGATCAACTCCGGAGGCTAAAGCAATATGCCAGAGAGCTCTTGATGCATATGATGCATACGGGTGAGACTATTGTGGATCGTGGCCGTGGTACTTTGGTTTGGTAGCACTAAGCAAGTTTAAGACTTTTATTTGTTATGTAATATGCTTGCTTGTGAAGTTGTGAACTTGTGATATGTTCTACCTATTACATTGCTTGTTTGCTACTTTGCTAGTTTGCTTTGATTGCTCATTCAAGTTGTGAACTTGTGATATGTTCTGCCTATTACATTACATTTTACATATATATATGAATGATGAATCTGATATATAATGCTTTGCTTGCTCCTTGCTTGTTGGTTGCTGCTAACATCTTGTCATCTTCTCTATGATGTATTTAGCTGTTGCACAATGCATTGGAGGGAGACGATCAGAGGACAACATACAAAGAGGCAGGGGCAACATATTGGAGAGAGAACAAGGTTATAAACTTATAATTGTACCTCCAGTTTACATTCTAGCACTTTTTTTATGTCAAACTGCTCTTTTTTGCCCATATCCGTACAATTATATAGAAAACGCATAATTGCGCCTAATTGCGCCTAATCACGCCTAAGCTAGAAAAGCGCAAGTAGGTGGCCAAACGCATAATTAACGCCTAGCGCTTTCTCAAACTTTGTATAGAGGTTTACTTGACTCCCAAGCAAGGCTTACTTGACCCCTAAGCAAGCGACCCTTATCTCTAATTAACCCTAAGACTAACGGGCTATACCGCCAGCCCAGGCCCATTACGTACTCTAACAAAATGTGTGCATCAGCAAGACAACCATACCACTTAGAAATAGTTTGCATTGAGACATTGGACAAAACAAGCAGGTAATGCATTTTTGGCATTAGAAAAGACGCACAGACTCCGGAATCATGCAACAAAACTGCATCAGCGACAAAGAGGACAGGTCACAGTCTCACAGACAGTAATTTGCTGCACCTTTTGTGAATTTCAGTGGCTACGGTAGGTAGTATGCAAATGCCTAGACAGCTCTCTGCTGTATTCCGGCACCGTGGAACAGCAAGACAAGCGAAGGAACAAAATGATACTCGCATGAATCGATTGACGGATGCTAGTACACGGAAAGCTTGCGAGTGCGCGCTCAGCAATTTGTGGGCGGGGAAAAAGTGGGTCGGAGCTCACCGCCACCGCGTCGACCTGCAAGCCACCAAACACGCAGGAGCCCGCGAGTCGCGAGGTTCGCTTCGCCGGCAGAGGCTCCTCTTCCGCCGCAGCGGCAGCGCACGGGCGGTCTGTGTCTAGGGTTAGAGCTGGGAAATGGAGATTGGGGATCTCTTTTTTTTTCAGACAAGGGGATCTTTTTCGAGGGTTCGCGAACGCCCCGCGCGGTCGGGCGGGCACTCAGCAAGGGGGGAGAGCACGGCCCAGCACCAAGCAAACGGCTTGTTAGCGTAGTGGAAGCGATATACAGCATTTGCGGCAGTCAGACTAAAAAATATATTGCGGTTTTTCCCAATTTGCTACTAATATTTTGCATTTTTTGTAAACATCTTTTTAATTTTACTAATATTTTTGTACTCATGAAAATATTTCGAATGCGGAAGCATTTTTTGAATTTGAGAACATTTGTTGAATTCGTAAAAAATGAATTTATGAACTTCTTTTGGGTTCACAAACATTTGTTTTCAAATTCACAATCTTTTTTAATTTGTGAAAACAAATTGAATTAGCGAGAATTCTTTAATTCATGAACATTTCCTGTATTTTGCAGACTTTTTTTTAATTCAATAACTTTTTTTTGGATTCAAGAATATTTTTCCTGAAGTTGAAAAATGTTCAGAGTGTATTTGTAAAATGTTCAAACTACATTAGAAAAATGTTTATATCGCAGAAAATTATAAATAAGAAAAAATTAAAAAGAAAAAAATTGAAAGATAACTAGAATGAAACCAAACCTGAAAGAGAAAAAGGGGAAATCAGAAATGAAAAAAAAATGAAAAAGACATAAATCATACTCCCTCCATTCCACTTTGTAATGCACATAGTTTTTTGCATAAATTCCAAAATGTAGTGCGTGCATGCAGCTTCACGCTAGTATAGACGAATTAATCATCGGCTGTAACCAGATGCCTGCGCACATGGGTGCCAGAGAGGCCCTACATGCTTGGTTACTTTGGTACAAAGTGCAAGTACACATCATGCATTGGTACAAGTGTTAGAAGCCATGTGCACTATAAAATGGAATGGAGAGGGTACTATGTACCCTAGGGCTACAGGAGGTAGGAATCGCGACCGTCTATGAGCGAGCTGGGAGGCACGTTGGGCCTGGCCCATGTGAATGCGCTACGGGCGACCCTTGTTTTAGCACTCAATAAGATTCTAACTCCACTGGCTAGACCCAGAAAGGAACTGCGTGGGAGATAGAGGAAGCATGTATTTGGTGAAATCAAAATCTAAAGAAAATGTTGAAATCTTATATCTATTATATTCAAATAGGAGCCCTCCATTACCTATTTTTCTTGACATGCAGTCTACCCGCATCAACAATCAACATGCAGCCATCCACCTCAGCAAAAAAATCCACTAAACAAACCGTGTGATTAAATCCTTTTACTACTACACATTGGTTTGTCTTTGTCTTCTGAAACTGAAGAAGAGCTGAGATGCACCGTTTGGTCCGCACGTTCATCTCATTGTCTCTCCAGTCGAAAATCTTAAGCCTCCATGGAAGATGGTAGCAGCTACTACCTTGCGATGCCCCACTCGATGGCAGCCGATAGACCAAGGTTCGAATCATGGCGGCTGCTCAATTTTTACTAAAACTAAGGACGTATGAAAAAGAATAATTGGACGAAAAAGGCTGAAGAAATAATCCATCCTTTAATATTAGGTAGAGATGGCAGTGGATTCACATGTATCATACAACCAGCCAATTTTCAAGTCTTGCAAAAAATAGAACCAATTTTCAAGAATATGGGAAAGTTCATATTGCTGGATTTTGTTCTGGTCTGCTATTTTGGTTCCTAGCTACCTTTTTTTTGTGGGATGCTACTAACTTAACCTTAATATCTGACCATTTCGTGCAGCGACGCGTCAGAGTTGCGACAAAGCATCATATTTTCATGTGAGCAGTCTCAAAGTTTTAGGTGAGAACTATGTATGAAGAAAATTATTTGTACGAAGAAGATAAGTCATGGCCTGACTATAGTTTCGTACTCCCTCTATAAAGAAATATAAGATCATTTAGATCACTACTTTAGTGATTTAAATGATGTTATATTTCTATACCAAGGAAGTAGGTTGTTGTATATGATTCCTTCCACTTGAATTGTGGTCTCGACAACTATCCTATAAGATTTTGATACTTACACTCCCTATTGATCTTCTACCCATATCTGAAAATTTGTATGTTCTCAGTAACAACCGTTGAAACAAACATGTGTGTTGCTTTTTAGTACATGCGCAAACATACCCATTTAAATCTTTCATACCCACTGATATCTTTGTCGCTAATCTCGTGCACCCGATCTTTTCTTCATATCCATGAGTCAACAACATAACCCCGGGTGAAAGGATCGATATGGTTGACTAGAGGAGGGGGGTGAATAGGCAACTAACAATTTTTAGACTTTTCTTTAACAATTTAAAACTTGCAATGAAATAGGTTGTCTAGATGTGCAACTACGTGGACAACCTATATGATGCAAAGACAATGAGCACACAAGCAAGCAATGGATATAGCACAAGTAAGCTTGCAAAAGTAAAGGGATAAGATAACCAAGAGTGGAGCCGGTGGAGACGAGGATGTGTTACCGAAGTTCCTTCCTTTTAAGGGGAAGTACGTCTCCGTTAGAGTGGTGTGGAGGCACAATGCTCCCCAAGAAGCCACTAGGGCCACCGTAATCTCCTCACGCCCTCACACAATGCGAGATGCCGTGATTTCACTATTGGAGCCCTTGAAGGCGGCAACCGGACCTTTACAAACAAGATTGGGGCTATCTCCACAACACTTGGAGGCTCCCAATAAACCTACGAAGCTTCACCACAATGGAGTATGGCTTCGAGGTGACCTCAACCGTCTAGGGTGCTCAACACCCAAGAGTAACAAGATCCGCAAGGGATAAGTGGGGGGAATCAAATATCCTGTGGTGGAAGTGTAGATCGGGCACTTGTCACCCAATCCCGAGCAAATCAACAAGTTTGATTGGCTAGGGAGAGAGATCGAGTGGAAATGGAGCTTGGAGCAACAATGGAGCTTGGAGATAGAAGAGGTAGTCAACTAGAGGTAGAAGACGCCCCTTTTATAGTCGTGGACAAATTCCAACCGTTATCCACATGTTCAGCCCGCGACACACGGTACTACCGCTCCAGGGGCGCGGTACTACCGCGAGGCTGTGCGGTACTACCATGGCTAACCACGGTACTACCGCGACAGCAACACAGACCAGAACTAGCCTAATAAGGGGGCAATACTACCGCTTGCGCGGTACTACCGCACCCACCTGCGGTACTACCGCAAGGCAGGAAAGTTACGGTCTGGGAAGGGCGCGGATGAAATAAATTACATTCGTGCCTACTTCCGCTGAACCAGAGGAGGTACAGAAATCTGACGCGGTACTACCGTGCGGGCGCGGATGTAAAAAATTACATCTGCGCCTACTACCGCGGCATTGCGGTACTAGGTAGGAGGGCCACGGTACTACGACTCCTAGGGAGCGGTACTACCGTGGGCCTCCACGGTACTACCGCGCTGGGCGAGCGGTACTACCGTGGAGGGCGCGGATGTAAAAAATTACATCCGCCCCTACTACCGTACCGGAGCGGCACAAGGCCAGGGAGCCGCGGTACTACCGCTCCAGATGAGCGGTACTACCATGACTCCCAGCGGTACTACCGCTTGTACTTGCGGTACTACCGCAAGCACAACAGTAGGTGTCAGATTTCCGCACAACCAGGATAACAAAGGGAAGCTCCAAAATGCAGGGAAAGGAGGAACAAGTGTACGTGTTGATTCCACCCAAACCTTTCCGATGTGGACCCCCTCTTAATAGTACGGCTCTCCTACGACACAAATCCACCAAAGAGAAACGTAGAACGACGCCGACTTCAATAGTCTCCGAGGGGCACCGAATCGTCTCATGCCTAGATTATGAATAACCTGAGAAACTCAAGGCACACGATTAGTCCGCAAAAGCATTGTCATCAATCACCAAAACACCTGAGGGAAGTATATGCCCTTACAATCTCCCCCTTTTTGGTGGATTGATGACAACACGGGATTTGCATAAGGATAAGATAATTTAGAGCAGGGGCAAACCCCACCTCTCTAAAATATAGACGGGCTCCCCCTAGATGTGTGCACTTTAGATGAATGCTTTGGACTGCATAGCACACAGACTAGGATCAACACTCCCCCTATATTTTAGAGACTAAGACATGATAATAAGCAGAGCAAGGCATAAAAATAGCACAATATAACACGAGCTCGCTAGGATAGATAGAGTGCATAAGTCTTACACCATACGAAGTAAAGCTACTGAGGTTCAACCGAGAAAGCAGCAAACACACGACACAAACGAGAAAGCAGCAAACACACGACACACTCACAAATCCCACACGACACACTCGCAAATCCCTACACTCTCTCCCCCTTTGGCATCGAGACGCCAAAAAGGCAGAGAGGACACCTACACACAAGAGGTGGCTCAAGCAGAGAACTCGTCCCAATCCTCTCCATCGGACGCCTCGGCAGCATGGATGGACTCCTCGACATCCTCCTCAGACTCAGTCCACCTGTAACCCTGCTTCTCCATCCACTCGGCTTCTGGAGTGATGTGCTCCTCAGACCCGCCAGACACTTCCTCACCATAGAGCTGCAAGATCTTGTTGTCCCGGCGACGACTCTCCTTGGACGCCATGTGAGTCCTGTACTGCCCCTTGGCTTGCATGCAAAAAAGAGTCTTCATCTTGTCCTTCAGCTTCTTGGCCCATGATGGCATAGAGGCACTCTGGGAAGGTCTAGCAGCATGGCCCTCAGCAACATCCTCGGGGCCAGCATCCTCCTCATCAACAGCAGTCCGAGCAGCAGTCGCCTCGGCGCGAGTAGTGGTGTTGGCCCAGTTGGGTTTGATACGCAGGCAGATGGGCTCATGGCGAACCCAGTCAGGAGCAAGAAACTCATCAGTAGGAAACATCTTCTCCCAAGTCTTCGAAATCAGTAGAAACAGATAGGGCCCATAGATAGGCACCTTGCGGTTGAACACTGCAAACCGGAGCTCACACCACATGATGTGTGAGACATCAAGTGGATGTGACTGAGACGAACGAGCATCCTCGCAGATGAGCATCATGTCCACCATATAGGCATGAACCTTGTCTTTATCACCGATGCGAGGGAACAAGGAGTTGCGGAAGATGCGATACATGATATCCAAGAAAGGGTTGAGCACCAAAGTTGTCTTGCCAGTGGCGAGTGCCTTCTCAACCATGAAAGGGGCAAGTCTGTCCTTGCTAGCAGAGTCAGCATTGGCATGGGGGCGAACACCCACTGGAGAGTCGAGACCATCATCAGGAACCTAGAGGAGATCCATGAACTCCTTCCAGGTGGCAGATAGCTTACGGCCGTTGGTCATCTAGGTCATCCTCCGGTCCTCATCGGAGTGAAAGTAGACTGAGGCAAAGAACTGACATATGAGCTCATGGTCATAGTCGAGGTGGAAGGTAATCACATGCTCAATGCCAAACTGCTCCACCAAGTCTAGAGCCTCTTCAAAGTAGTCATGAAACTTGTCCTTCCTCATGTGATGCATATCAATCCACTTCACCTCCACATAGGTGTTCTGCTTGTTCTTGATGACATCCAGATAGATGTTGACATGTTGCTTGTTCCAGAACAACTCACAGCCTCTGAAGGTGGCACGTGGATGCACATAAGGGTGAAGTTGCCTGAGACGGACATAATCAGCTTGGGCAATCTCATCCATGCCCTTAGCGGGCTCCTTGTGCTTGCTAGCTGAGTGCTTGACATTGCGCTTGGAGGCAGACGAGCCTTCTGGTACTTCTCCTGGGTTGCGCAAACGCTTGGAGCCAGTGTCACGACTGGGGTTGGACCGGCGAGAGCCACCACCTGAGACACACACGCAAAACACCAAAGACACGAAAGGATCAATGCAAAGGCCACGAACAAGCACAAGAAACCCATAGAAGACATACGAGAAAGTTGGCATGCGAAAGAAGTGAGCCACGGTAAAACTGCCATTGCATGCGGTACTAAAAGATTAGTACTGTTCCAAACGCGGTAGTACCGTGCGATGTCACGGTAGTACCGTGGTTGGAGCGGAAGTAAACTTTTAGTACCGCACAGAGCGCGGTAGTACCGCTCCTGAAGGGCGGTAGTACCGTGCAAGCGGTAGTACCGCCCCAGATGGGCGGTAGTACCGCGTCACGTCAGATCCAACTGTCGGTTTGAATCTGAAAAAGAACCGCGAAACAATGGCGGTGCTACGGTGATCCGATCTAGCGCAAGACAACAATACAAGTAGATCCTATGCAATACCACACTCCTTCATCCTACTCTTGCAGAGATTAAGCCTAGGAATCTCAAGAACACACAAGTTTCCCCCAAAACCTAGAAACACTAAACACAAACAACACGGAAAGGGAGTTGGGGAAAAACCTTGGTCCATAGCAAGAGCACGTGGTGGGGAACGATCCCACCGGTCGGAATCACAGGAGGGCAGCCGGTGGAGGAGATCCGGCGACGAACGCCGGCTCCGTTCTTGAGCGAGGAAGAGAAGGAGACGACGTGGAGAGAGAGGACAGCGAATGGGTATGGGGAGTTAGAACTCCCCCTGCCCGTCCTTATCCCCACGCGCTCGAACCGGCGCGGTAGTACCGCGTATCATCGCGGTAGTACCGCTCGGGCGGAAGTACCGCGCCGAGGCGGTAGTACCGCTCAACCAGGTGGCAGTAAAAAATTACTGCCGCGTGGTGACGGTAGTACCGTGCTCCCGCTAGCGGTAGTACCGTGGCAGGCCGCGGTAGTACCATGGCCGACCGCGGTAGTACCGTGAGCTCAAGACACCGCAAGTTTCAACACAAAAGAAGAGGCCTTTGCACGGAAACTTTTCACACACAAGAAACACAAGAACACGCACACACCAGAGGCAAGAAGACAACACGAAACCACCAAGCGACAAAGCCTCTCGAGGAGAGAGGGCGGTGGCCGAAGCCACCTATGTTTGAGTTGGATGGTATGGCACCGTGAAGAATTATCCTTGGGCCCATGACCAAAACTCGTCTTTGAAGCACAAGCACCATTCAAAATGGCTAATGTGAAAGAGGTGATCGATTTGTGCATAATGGGGGGAGGGAGAGTTCATTGAGAGAACAACACTCCCCCTATGTCCATGCCTACACCTAAACTAGACAACACGTTGAGTGTGGTGGGGGGTGTACGGGTTCAAGTCACATTGCTCAAATCAATGATATTTATCTCATGCCTTAACTCGCGAAATCTTGCTTCATCCAAGGGCTTCATGAAAATATCTGCAAGGTTATCATGAGTGTTGACATACTTGAGCTCGATCTCCCCTCGCCTAATGTGATCCCGGATGAAGTGATACCGAATCTCAATATGCTTCGTCTTGAAGTGTTGTACCGGGTTGAGAGAAATCTTGATGGCACTTTCATTATCACACCAAAGAGGCACTTTGTCAAAAATGACACCATACTCCTTTAAAGTTTGCCTCATCCATAGGAGTTGAGCACAACAACTACCGGCCGCCACATACTCCGCTTCGGTGGACGAGAGGGACACACAACTTTTCTTCTTGGAAGACCAACTTACCAAAGAGCAACCAAGAAATTGGCACCCTCCGGAAGTGGACTTCCTATCCACTTTGTCCCCCGCCCAATCGGAATCCGTGAAACCTTCAAGCTTGAATTTGCTCCTCTTGGGTACCATAAGCCAAAGTTTGGGGTATGAGCCAAATATCGAAAGATTCTCTTGACCGCCACATAGTGACTTCCTTTGGTGCGGCTTGAAACCGTGCACACATCCCCACACTCAACATGATATCCGGTCTAGATGCACAAAGGTAAAGCAAGGAGCCAATCATGGAGCGATATACCTTTTGATCCACCGCTTTACCATTGGGATCGATGTCAAGTTGGCACTTGGTAGGCATTGGTGTAGAAGCCGGCTTGACATCACTTAGCTTGAATCTTTTAAGCATGTCTTGAGTGTATTTGGCTTGGTTGATGAAGGTTCCTTCTCTTCGTTGTTTGATGTCAAAACCAAGGAAGAACTTCAACTCTCCCATCGAAGACATCTTGAACTTGGAGGTCATGAGAGCGGCAAATTCCTCATTGAAAGCTTTGTTAGGAGAACCAAAGATAATATCATCAACATATAGTTGGCATACAAACAACTCCCCTTTGACCTTCTTAGTAAAAAGAGTGGGATCGATTTGTCCTACTTCAAATCCATGATCTTGTAGCAACTCGGTAAGGTGGTCATACCACGCACGTGGGGCTTGTTTAAGGCCATAGAGTGCCTTATCGAGTTGATACACGTGATCCGGGAAGTAGGGGTCCTCGAACCCGGGGGGTTGCTTGACATAAACCAACTCATTAATGGGACCATTAAGAAAAGCACTTTTCACATCCATTTGTTGCAACTTAAAGTTGTGATGGGAAGCATAAGCAATCAACAAACGAATGGATTCAAGACGAGCAACGGGAGCAAAGGTTTCACCGTAGTCGATGCCCTCGACTTGGGAGTAGCCTTGTGCTACCAATCTTGCCTTGTTGCGAATGATGTTCCCATGAGCATCTTGCTTGTTCTTGAAGATCCACTTTGTTCCAATGACATTGTGGTTCCCCGAGGGTCTTGGCACCAATCTCCACACCTTGTTGTACTCGAAGTTGTTTAGTTCTTCATGCATGGCATTGAGCCAATCCGAGTCTTCGAGCGCCTCATAGACCTTTTGGGGTTCAACACAAGAGACAAACGCATGATGTTCACAATAGTTAGCTAATTGTCTACGAGTGCTTACCCCCTTTCTTAGGCTTCCAACCACGTTTTCCATGAGATGGCCTTGGTGGTGAGTTTGGAAGCAATCTTCGCGGCACGACGCTCTAATTCTTCCTCGGGAGTGGAAGGAGGAAGGTTAACTTGATCATCTTGAGCGCCGTCTTGAGCTTGCTCATGATCTTGAACTTGCTTGAGGGGGAGAACTTGACCTTGGGCATCATTTGGAGATTCAACTCCATCTTGAGGTTGAGCTTGCCCTTGGTCTTGTTCATGAAGGTGAGGGCCTTCACTTTGTTCTTCGGAAGCGTGTGGGTCTTGGGGAGGTGATGGCTCCACTTGAGTGGAGCATTGTCCTTCTCCTTCGGCCACAAGGGGTTCCTCAATGGGTAGGATATGACCAATACCCATTCTTCTTATGGCTTGGGGAGGAATTTCATCACCTACATCACAAGTACCACTTTGCTCCACTTGGGAGCCGTTATTTTCATCAAACTCTACGTTACACGTCTCCTCACTGAGTCCGTTGGACTTGTTGAGAACACGGTAAGCATGAGAGTTTGTAGCATAACCAACAAATATGCCCTCATGAGCTCTAGCTTCAAATTTAGACAAACGAACACCTTTCTTGAGAATGAAACACTTACACCCGAACACCCGGAAGTACTTGAGATTGGGCTTGTTCTCGGTGAGTATCTCATACGGAGTCTTGTTCAAGCCTTTGCGGAGATAGAGCCGATTGGATGCATGACAAGTTGTGTTGATGGCTTCGGCCCAGAAGTTGTATGGAGACTTGAACTCCGCCATCATGGTCCTTGCCGCATCCATCAACGTCCGGTTCTTTCTCTCCGCAACACCATTTTGTTGAGGGGTATATGGTGCAGAATATTGATGCTTGATCCCTTCATCACTAAGAAACTCATCCAAGGTGTAGTTCTTGAACTCGATGCCGTTGTCACTTCTTATTGTCAAGATCTTTCAATCATGTTGACGTTGAGCTTCATTTGCAAAGTCGATGACGGTTTGTTGGGTCTCACTCTTCCTCTTGAAGAAGTATACCCAAGTGTATCTTGAATAATCATCCACTATCACCAAGCAGTACTTTCTACCCCCAAGACTATCAAAGGATGGGGGCCCAAAGAGGTCCATGTGGAGGAGCTCCAAGGGTCTCTTCGAGTAGATGATAGTCGTGGGAGGGTGAGCCGTCTCATGAAGCTTTCCTTCGATACAAGCACTGCAAACACGATCTTTGGCAAAACTAACATTCGTTAGTCCATGGACATGGTCCCCCTTGAGAAGACTTTGCAAAGATCTCATATTGACGTGGGCTAAACGGCGATGCCAAAGCCATCCCACATCAACTTTAGCCATTAGGCATGTCGCGGTCTTAGTGGGTTGCTCCGAGAAGTTGACCACATAGAGACCGTTCTCGACATGCCCAACAAAGGCTACTTTAAGAGTCTTGCTCCACAAGAGGGCCACGGTATCAATATCAAAGAAGGTGGCAAAACCCATGAGTGTGAGTTGACGAACGGAAAGTAAATTGAACGCAAGGGACTCAACAAGCATGACTTTCTCGATCGTTAGATCATGAGAAATGACAACCTTGCCAAGACCCAATACCTTAGAATGTGAGGCATCACCCCATTCGACATTGGTGGGCATAGATGGGATATTGTGCACGTCCACCACCAAGTCCTTGCTCCCAGTCATATGATTTGTTGCTCCACTATCGAGCAACCATGACCCCCCACCGGAAGCAAACACCTTGTTGGTGGCCTTAGCCATGAGGCACTTGGCGGTGATGTTCTCGTTAGGTGCATCGAAGAGAGACACCCGAGGAGTTGAGACAATGGCAACGGATGCCATGGCCATTGTTTCACCATCTTCATCATCATCATCATCCTCACAGTATTCTTCTTGAACCACCAACCCACGAGGAGGAGTCTTCTTGGTGAAGTTGTTCTTGTTGGGGAAGGACTTGGCTTTGTCTTTTCGAATGAACTTGCCACCATTGTCTTCCCGCTTCTCGTATGGACAATCCGCAACGAAATGGCTGACATTGCCACAGTTGAAACAAGTTCTAACTCGTTGCTTCCCCTTGAGGCCACTTGAGTTGTTCTTGTTGAAGTTGGGTCTTGTAGTCTTCTTACTCCAAAACTGTCTGGAGGCAAGAGCCATGTGCTCATGATATTCATACTTCGTGTCCTCGGGGTTGCTCTCCTCATCTTTCTCTTCTTCTTCTTCTTCCACACTAATCTTGGCCTTTAAGGCAAGATTGGGCTTCTTTGCCCTTTGGGAGCGGAGCACCGCATTGTCGGCGGTCTTATCCAAGATGTTCATTGCAACAAACTCATCCAACACTTCACCAGAGGTCATGGAGTGGAATTCCGGTCTTTGGCGGATGACAGAGGACATGGGCTTATTGTAGGGTATCATGGCCTTGAGGAACTTGCGCTTGATCCAGTTGCCATCCGTGTCCTTGCTCCCATGATCTCGGAGTGCGACCGCAAGTTTGGTCACTCTTCGAAAGAGCTCACGAGGTTCTTCATCCTCTTTCATTGCAAACTCATCGGCTTCATCTTGCACCACTTCATAGTTGGAGCGTTGAATGCTAGCACTTCCTCGATACATACGCTCGACACACTTTCATGCTTCTTTAGCCATGACATGAGGTCGAAGATGAGGGAGATCTTCGGGAAGGATAGCATCTTGGATGATGAAGAGAGCACTCTCATTGAATTGATTGTCCACTTCTTCTCGAGGGGTGAAGTTGCTTGGATCATGAGGATGGAAACCTTCTTCAATAATTCTCCAAAGGTTAGTATTCACATGTTTTAAATGACGCTTGAAGCGATAAACCCAAGAATCATAATCTTCATTTTTCACATATTTAGGAGGAGGACCGGCATGATTCAAATGCATAGAGGGGATCGGTCCTTTATACACCGGGGGTTCCACATGGGCATAGATGCCGGTGCCATTTCTACCACTAGTAGACGGACTCTTTTCACTATTAGCTTCCTCCTTGTTGGGGTTAGCATCCGTCACCTTGTTAGTGGGATCACCCACTTTCATCGGCGAGGTAGATTGTTTGAGTCCCTCTAGGAATTCGGTAAACATGCTTTTAACCTCGGCCGTCATGGAGGTTTTCAATGTGTCTAAAGCCACATTGAATTCCTCACGAGAGACCGAGGTTCCCCCTTCGGCCGAGGACGAGACGGGATTCACACCGGAGTGCTCCTCCGCACCGTCGTTGACGTCAACCATACTTTTCGGACGGCAAAGTCCTTAATAAAGAGACGAGGCTCTGATACCAATTGAAAGGATCGATATGGTTGACTAGAGGGGGGGTGAATAGGCAACTAACAATTTTTAGACTTTTCTTTAACAATTTAAAACTTGCAATGACATAGGTTGTCTAGATGTGCAACTACGTGGACAACCTATATGATGCAAAGACAATGAGCACACAAGCAAGCAATGGATATAGCACAAGTAAGCTTGCAAAAGTAAAGGGATAAGATAACCAAGAGTGGAGCCGGTGGAGACGAGGATGTGTTACCGAAGTTCCTTCCTTTTAAGGGGAAGTACGTCTTCGTTATAGCGGTGTGGAGGCACAATGCTCCCCAAGAAGCCACTAGGGCCACCGTAATCTCCTCACGCCCTCACACAATGCGAGATGCCGTGATTCCACTATTGGAGCCCTTGAAGGCGGCAACTGGACCTTTACAAACAAGATTGGGACTATCTCCACAACACTTGGAGGCTCCCAATAAACCTACGAAGCTTCACCACAATGGAGTATGGCTTTGAGGTGACCTCAACCGTCTAGGGTGCTCAACACCCAAGAGTAACAAGATCCGCAAGGGATAAGTGGGGGGAATCAAATATCCTGTGGTGGAAGTGTAGATCGGGCACTTGTCACCCAATCCCGAGCAAATCAACAAGTTTGATTGGCTAGGGAGAGAGACCGAGTGGAAATGGAGCTTGGAGCAACAATGGAGCTTGGAGATAGAAAAGGTAGTCAACTAGAGGTAGAAGACGCCCCTTTTATAGTCGTGGGCAAATTCCAACCGTTATCCACATGTTCAGCCCGCGACACACGGTACTACCGCTCCAGGGGCGCGGTACTACCGCGAGGCTGTGCGGTACTACCGTGGCTAACCACGGTACTACCGCGACAGCAACACAGACCGGAACTAGCCTGATAAGGGGGCAGTACTACCGCTTGCGCGGTACTACCGCACCCACCTGCGGTACTACCGCAAGGCAGGAAAGTTACGGCCTGGGAAGGGCGCGGATGAAATAAATTACATCCGTGCCTACTTCCGCTGAACCAGAGGAGGTACAGAAATCCGACGCGGTACTACCGCCCGCGAGGCGCGGTACTACCGTGCGGGCGCGGATGTAAAAAATTACATCCGCGCCTACTACCGCGGCACTGCGGTACTAGGTAGGAGGGCCACGGTACTACGACTCCTAGGGAGCGGTACTACCGTGGGCCTCCATGGTACTACCGCGCTGGGCGAGCGGTACTACCGTGGAGGGCGCGAATGTAAAAAATTACATCCGCCCCTACTACCATACCGGAGCGACACAAGGCCAGGGAGCCACGGTACTACCGCTCCAGATGAGCGGTACTACCGTGACTCCCAGCGGTACTACCGCTTGTACTTGCGGTACTACCGCAAGCACAGCAGTAGTTGTCAGATTTCCGCACAACCAGGATAACAAAGGGAAGCTCCAAAATGCAGGGAAAGGAGGAACAAGTGTACGTGTTGATTCCACCCAAACCTTTCCGACGCGGACCCCCTCTTAATAGTACGGCTCTCCTACGACTCAAATCCACCAAAGAGAAACGTAGAACGACGCCGACTTCAATAGTCTCCGAGGGGCACCGAATCGTCTCATGCCTAGATATGAATAACCTGAGAAACTCAAGGCACACGATTAGTCCGCAAAAGCATTGTCATCAATCACCAAAACACCTGAGGGAAGTATATGCCCTTACACCGGGGATATTCACAATATATGTTGCTGACCACCAAATTTCATCTTAACCCACGACGTTGTAAAATAAGAAAAGAAATATTCGTGCAGCCATATGAACAACCAACCTCCCCTCCGCAACTCATGTTCTATTATCAGTCCAACATTTTCTGGAACTTATAATTTTCATATTAATTTATGCCCGAAGAAAGTGTAATCAATTCTCTAATCATAAGATATATGTTTCATGCATTTTCAAGTACTGTTACACTAGATTACGTTGGGGATATGGAGCATGCATACAGACTTGAGTCAATCTCATAATCCAAGCTACAATTGTTGATTGATGCTATGCTTACCCACACAAATGCATTTAAAGATATTTATTCCCATTAGTAATGATACTTATGAGTATCTCTTCTTTCGTAGCAAAAGAGGGGGGTGATTGGCAAGATTGATAATAGTGCAGAACGGGTTAAAGGTAGATGGTTGTCTCTGTAAT
The DNA here is from genome assembly GCF_002162155.2 of Triticum dicoccoides. NCBI lineage: Eukaryota > Viridiplantae > Streptophyta > Magnoliopsida > Poales > Poaceae > Triticum > Triticum dicoccoides. Next base: position 451,230,859 of record NC_041389.1, on the reverse strand, counting down.
ATTTTGTTTAGGTGTACAATTGAGTCCACTTAAGCTATCAACTAATGTACCAACAATAAGTGTATAAGTGTATTGATTTTTTTGTATGTTCAGTGTCGATTTATTGGTTCCGACTTTGTTATTCAAATGAATGGTTTATTTTTTTGTATTGTCATGGATGACATGTGTTGAATGCTCAGAAAATACATAATGCAGGTAATGTTTCTTTCTCAAGAAAATACCATTCCATACAACAATTCAAAGTTTTGCACTTCTTTATAGAGTACAATTTTGTTACTGCTTTATGTTTTTCATTTTTAAATTAAATAAATCAACAAAAAATCTACATTTTTCTTGCATTAGTTTTAGTTGATTTTGTAGCACATATTAATTAATATATGTTTTTAAGTTCCCGTAGCAATCGTGCGGGGTATCATCTAGTATATCTAAGAGAGTCATTCCCAGTAACTTATTTATCTCAATATGCAAGCATGCCACATCACTGTACAATTATGGGTGGGATAAGGCCCACCTCAACATGCAACCATGTATAGGAAAAGACCCACCACCACATGTTACCATGCATGGGTGAATATTTCTCATTCTATTACTGTGCTTATTTCAATAAATATTTTACAACTATACACAATTAAAAATAATAAGTCATATAGTTCAAAAAAACTCGTATCTATTTTTATTTTTGGCTCGCATGTTATTAATCTAAATATTTATATTCCACACAATCAAATTTCAATGGAATATATTCAACCGATTCCCGCAGCAAGACGTGGGGTATCATCTAATTTTGATAGTATTTGGCAGTTTATCAGTTTAGGATTCAGATACTCTAAACCTGCTTTTCTTCTTAAGATATGTTAGATTAAAGTACGCAAAGGAAAATAATTGTAGCAAAGTGGAAACATTCATCTATACAAATGGAGACATACCATAGGGATGCCTACATTTCAAGATAAGCTAATTTTCTTATTTAAATATGACAACGGAAACTAAAATAGATATAGGTAACGAAAACTAGTAAAATAGAGAGAAAAGACAAAAAGTATTACATTGAATGTAAATTTTTACCGGCACATATTAGCGCTTCTTATCATACCTCTAAAGCTATCAATCACCAAAGTCATAGGGTCATGTTTACTCATATTTTGTTAGTAAATAAATTGGTGAGGCTGCCGAAAGCTGCACAACATGGTCGTCGTGGCCTTCATCAGTCCATGGAGGTGACGGGGCGAAGAGGTTTGGCTCTCGATGGCGTCGATCTCGATGGGACAAGCAAAAGGGATGATGGAGTTGGGTGTGAACCAGTATTCAATCGAAAAGCCTTCAATGTTTAAGGCAAAAATCGGTGCTAAGGCAAAAAAACAAAGCGGTTTTCTCTTTCTTCGTGGCGAACAAGGTCAACGGTGTTGATGGGACAAGTAAATGGGCTGGCACAGCGGTTTTACATCATCCGTTGGAATCGCCTACTACCTTAGAAACTAGAGGGATAATAGCAAAGAAAATCACGGAGCAGTCGAATTTGATGGTAAAAAGGCAGCGAACCAGATGATTGGACAGCCCAGGAAGTGCTGCCGCTGAGGTGTCCGGCAGTCCCGAATTTTCAAAAACAAAACTAGACAAATCTTTCATTCACCCTTTTGTAACAGCCTATAGCAGAGGATCTGAACCTGCTTGATTCTACACGTTCCACGGCCGTGCATTATTAAAGATATGCTTTCATCCGTGGGTAATAAGATTATAATGCAATCACAAGGCTTGCACTTCCAACTATTCTGTAAAGCTTCGATGCATATTATTCAGTGGCAAAGAGTTGGTTTGACCTTCAGATCAAAGGTCTTGCTGTCCCGCAAATTCTCCAAGGTCTCGAATCGACCAATAAGTTAATTAGATCACAAGGACTGAAATTCAAACGAAAAACAAAAAAATATAGCAGCACACAGACGGTACTTCAAAAAGAACTTTTTGTACAGGTAAAAGAGGTAAACGGTCCCTCGGTGACAAAAAGAAACAAGTGTTGAACGTCATCGCCCTCATGATAGATTCTGAAGTATTAAGCCTTCGCATCATCGCCCTCACTGCGATTCTGAGAAGAAATGCCAGCATTTGAGCCCGAAGCACCCCTCTGAAACATGAGTAAGGTTCAAATACAAGACAATGGGACTTTCATCAACCCATTCCACAAAAAGGAAGGGTCTGAATCTTCATTATTTTCTTTTCCTCAAAGAAAGATAAAGTGCACAGAAAGTTTAATCATGTCGTTAAATTTTGAGTTCAAAGCTCAAATAGGAAGTAGGAAAGGAAAGTTCGACATTTACTAATCAATCCATGGTTCCTACTCTGAATGTTCTTTAGAACTACTTATGTTAATTGGCCTGCCATATAAAGGTGTATGATATAGAACAATTTTAAGTACCTGTATTGCAGTACTTGATAGCAACCAAAGTAACTAATAATTCGATGCCCAGTTAGCAGAGCTATGCTCAATTAACCATTATTCACGGAGTTTGCTAGCAAACGTATAAGAATGGAACTGCACACAACACCATGCCATTCAAAGAAGAAAACATTTACAGTTTGGTACGTTTATATCTATATGCGTAGGTCTGAAAATATCAACACCTAAAGTGTTCTGCAATGAGGCCCATTTCACAAATTTAGGGCACGTACATAAACCTTGATGAAAAAATATTTCGTATTAATGTGATATGTTGACTGTGGGCTACCTAATTGACAGCCCAATGAACACAGTAACTAGGCAGTTTGCAAAGTTGGCACAAAGAACTAAACCACACGCACATGCCAATATTAAAATATGGGATGGAAAATAATTGTATTGCAGGGGAGGCCATTCACTTGTATGAAGGGAGGTAATAATATATCATGCTTATAGTTCAAAAGAAGCTAATTTGCTTATTTATTGTGGAAGAGATTAAAACAGATACAGGAGACAAGAACTAGCGAGCTATAGCAAGAAAAAAAAACATGAATAAATTAGACCAAAAGTAAACCTTTACCTGATTGTCTACAGCACTACGTATCATACTAATGATATTATACATAGCCTCCCTCGATGCCTGTAGACAAGTTAACTTTATTAATTTGACATGTTTCAAGGAAAAGTCCTGAATGATCTGCCTATAAATTTAAAACATTATACCTTCATAATACTATTATAATTCTCCATACGAGCAGATAAATTTTCCCTATCTCGGTTGCGCGCTGCACAATTAAGCCGCCGGAGGGTCCTTGGTTGCTGGAGTCTCATGCAAAACATGAATAATGATGAGGGTGCACTTAAACAATCATGACATCTTCTGCTTTTCAAATGATCATAGAATATTTAAACTTAAATATGAAAAAAAAACATGCTGACTTTCATTTAGATAAAGAATTACCTGATCTGGAAAGCTTGGATATATTAGATTGATTTTCATGCTTACATCCTGTCGAATTGCATCATCCAATATATGCGGCAGTAGACCATTGAGTGATATGCCATTGCGTTCTGCAAATGCCTATCAAATAGCAACTCAACCATTGTTAAAATTTCCAGAATAATAAATTATCGCTAAGCTAAATTTGAGTTCAGCTAACATACAGTTCCCTCGTGCTCTTCTCCATAAATGTTAGTCCACAGTTTTTCATTCTCAGAGAGCTGGTACTCCCACGCCTCCCACTTCTTCAATTCCCAGCATTCCCTCTGTTTTGGCCTACGCGTGATGCCAGCCTTCTTGTATGCATCTAAACGTACAAGTGACTTCACACAGATATAGGATTGCATGTTGTCAGGCTTGTGGGGACTGAAATCTAACAGCTTTGCCATCTTACACAATTTAGTATTGAAGTTCTCCCCGAGCAACTCATAGGAATATAGGTTGCCAGCGCGACGTGGCACTATGATCTTATCCCCATGAACCAAATTTGGACCCAGAATGTAATCTGGCGAGTACTGAATATTGTACTTCCGGCTCCACCTATGCTCCGTTTTGTTCTCAAGTTCCCAGATCTGCAACATACCAACAAGCCTTCTGGGAAGAGACGGACAGGCTTGAGCTGTTGCTATACATACCTTCCTATCTATCTCTCGGATCCAGTACGGACGGGGACCGCCGCCTGCACAATCTTCATGTACAGTTGCTGGTAGTTGTATCTGTGCAAAACTTTCTTCATTGAGATCAAAGGCCATAACTGCATGCTGCCAGCTAGCTATCATGTCTTCAGTTAGCCAATACATTGTTCCGTCAATATTGACTGCTCCAGAGTTTTTTACACAGTTTAAGCTTAGGGCTTCGGGAGTTTTGATATCTCTCCATTTCTCATCACCAAATGTGTAAACTTGAATGACGCTGAATCTGCTATTATTATGGGAGCGAGTGCTGCCCACAACAGGATCACCAAGGAAGTGTATAATCTTGTATTCTTTTGTCAATGGGTGAAATCCAAAGTTGTAGAACAAGAAGTGATCACCCCTCAAATTCTTTACAGGTTTCTCAAGATGCAGGCATTCACCAGTTGCAAAGTTAGCTACCTTGAGTGTTGATGACTTTGTGTATAAGACAAGAAGCCCATTGCATGAACCGCAAAGGAGATCATCAGGCCCAATCACTGGCACTGCATATGTCGATGGCAACCAGGCTTCATCAATCAGGATAGCATCAGCAGGATGGGGCTCACCTGAGACCGACTCTTGCGGAAAGAATAGGATGGCACATTGGGGCGCATCCTGGAGGTGAGAGGTGACAAACTGAGGATCTCGGATGATTTTGTGCCACTGCTTGCAAACACCAGTGCACCTCAACAAAGTGCTCACTGGAAGCTTCAAAAATATCCGCTCAATGAGTTCTCCTGGGAGACCGTTTATAATGCATTCCTCATCTCTTTGCTTCTTTGGTTTGGTTTCCTCGGAAGCCATAGTAAGCAATCTTGAGGAAGCCTAGGTACCAAATCCTTCTGTAGACACATTTAAAACCAATAGGGAGAAGTGAGTAAAGATTATGATTAAAGTAATTTGCAGGGAAATAACATGAAGTTTAGGTAAAGTTTAACAGATGTTTTAGTTCATCTACTTAGAATTGGTAAAGAAGGAAATAAGTGGCACCACCTGTAGCAAACATGGAGCCCTGTGTTGCTATCGATCAACAACCATAAACAAATCGATATACATATGGTGCCTGCAAAGTTGAAAAGACAAGCTATCTTAAAACTAAAAGCATGGTGAGATATACACATATCAAGATGCATAGATGAAACACAAAGTGGGTGCAACACTGCTAAAATTTGCTGGCAAAATTCTAGCCACACGACACACCCTGAATGACACCCCGCACAACGAAATGTGTGCGTCAGTGCGACAACCATACAACTTAGAAATAGTTTACATTGGGACATTGGATGAAACAAGCAGATAATGCATTTTTGGCATTCGAAAAGACATGCATTGGCAACAAAGAGGACCGGTCATAGACAGCAATTTCTGCACCTTCTGTAAGTTTCAGCGGCTACGGTAGTATGCAGATGTATAAACAGTTCTCTGCTGTATTCCGGCGCCGTGGAACAGCAAAACAAGCGAAGGAACAAAATGATAACCAACATGAATCAATCGACGGATACTAGATGGAAAGCTTGCGAGTGCGCGCTCAGCGATTTGAGGGCGGCAAAAAAAAGGGGGTCGGAGCTTACCGCCACCGCGTCGACCTGCAAACCAGGAAACAACCAAGACGGAACGGATCCCCTCCTGGAGCCCGCGAGTCGCGAGGCTTCGCTAAGTTCGCTTCGCCGGCAGAGGCTCCTCTCCCACCGCAGCCGCACTGCACGGCCGGTCTGCGCCTAGGGTTAGAGCTGGGAAATGGAGATTTGGGGATTTTGAGGATTCGCGGTTCGCGCACTATCGATCCTCAGCCCCCGCGATTTGGCGGGCACTCAGCAACGGGGGAGAGCACGGCCCAGCACCAAGCCGAGGGCGGCTATGCTAGGAAGTTGGGCCAGCCCATTAGAACCGAGCGAAATGGGCGTGGCGACTGATTTCATCCGGCTTCCCATCTTTCTTCCATCTTTCTTCTATACTTCTATACTACTATTAAAAGAGCAAACTGATCCTAAAAAAAAAAATTAAAAGAGCAAACATGTGTTTGTCAAAAGCCACACAATAAAATGTACACGGAATAAGCAGAACCATCCGATCAAATTGACTTAAACACATCCTACCGCCTATATTACATCAATAGTCTGTCATCCAGAATCAATGTCTCAGATTAATTGTTTTGCCCAGCAGACGCGTCTGCCGATCGTGCGAGCGCTCCGCTTCCGCCGATCCCCGCGGGCCAGCGGTAACTCCTTGATTTTCGGGTTTTTTGAGGAATCCCTGATTTTCGGTTTGGTCCACGCGAAAGTGCCTCCCGATTGAGTCCCGGCCCTGGCTTTAGGCCCCAAGAAGAACGGCGAGAGAACAGATCCGCAGAAACAACGTTGCGCTGCCGCTCCTGCCGTGCGCTCCCCACCCCCGATCCGCCCCGAGCCGACCCTGCCTCCGATCGCCGCCGCCGAGCTCCTCTGCCGGTCAGCCATGCCCAGAGCCCTCCTCCCTTCTCTCTCCCTCTCCTCACTAATCTTTCTCCCTCTCTCCATTCCCTCACTGCAGGACACCATGGCTCCGTCGGACCTTCCCTCGCGAGTGACGGCCCTCTTCCCGACCAGATCGGCGACGGCGACGACCGGTGATGAACACATGCCTGCCCCATTCTTAATTCTCCCGGGCAGTCTGTGATGCAGATGCCGCCGCCATTCTTCCGCACAGCTGAGTACGCGGAAGTCGCTGTTGCCTGCAACTCGGCCGCCTCCATTGTGTTCCCCTGCGAAGTTGAGGAGGGTTCGTTGTCCGGGCATCGCATCCTCCTGCTTGTCCTCTACCCCAGGGTCGTCGCCATCTTCCGTCACCACGACCACCTCTGCCATGTCCTCTACCACGGGTCAGCAAGAGCATACCACCGCATGTCCTCTTCACATGATAGGTACAGACTTGGCTAAGCGATTTTATGTCAAACTGCACATAAATATGATTAAGTCCTTGTTGTGTTTTTACTGGTAGGGAGAGCATGAGAAAGGTGTTGTGGATACATATATGAATGCCCGCCAGAAGAAGAGAAAGGTGTTTGGCTGCAAATCAGTTTTATGTCAAACTGCACATAAATATGATCAAGTACTTGTTGTCTTTTTGCTGGTAGGGAGAGCAGGAGAAAGGTGTTGTGGATACATATATGAATGCCTGCCAGAAGAAGAGAAAGGTGTTTGGCTGCAAGTTATTGTGTTCGTAGGCTGTCCATATCACCGGGACTAAGGGAAAATGTTCAACTGCCGCGTTCCTGTCTAATATCATGAGGGAGCAAGCATAAACTGTCGGCTGCTATTCCAGGTATTCCACCATATCACCAACCTCTGTGTATCATTTAATCCATTGGGTAGTAACTATTGGACGACATGATCATGGGAATTGTATGGTGCTGATATTTATGCAGTCCACACCTTTTAACAATCCGAGAGCGCATCACCGGTTTCAGCTGCATCTTTGAGGGATCTTTTTGATCTGGCCAAGGAAGCTATTGATGAATCAATCGAATCAGAAAATAGATCCCTGTCACACTTTGAGGTATATTTTTCAAAGTTATTTTTAAGTTGCAGGGTTGGTTTTTGCTTTAATAAAATGATGATGATGTGTACTCAGATATTTTTTTGTATGTCCCCGAATGGGATCCTATACAATACAAATAAACGAAAAGCATAACAAGAAAAATAGCAAAGGTACTATTGATTTTCCTTCAATAGTTTGCATCTCACAGCATTGAACATTACAGGTTGGAAAAAGAGTGATCCTCCGTTATCTCATATTAATTCATTCAATTGTAACGACAAAATAAACGGTAAATTAGGGATTCACTGATGGTTTGCTCATGTACTCCATGTGACTATATATCTACCTTGTATTGTATCTCTTTAGAAGCAGCGGAAACTGGGAAGAAAATTGCATGACACAAGAAGAGATACTTTTAGAAGCAGCAGAAACAGGTTCCCCTTGTATATCTCTTTCTACCTTTACCCAAACATATATTAAAAAAACAAGTTTTGAACGAATATTTATTAATTATCTTTGTATATTTATATTTCTAGCGATTATGAGCACAACAAATCTTTTTTTTCGAGAGCACTCAAAGCACGTGCCTTACTTTTATAGAAGAGAGCAAAACAATTTACAAGAGGTCTAGCGAGTGCGGAACACTCCAAGACTAACACCCACCACCACTCCTACAAGGAACCCAAAACTAATCTCTCACAAAGCATTGTAAGCTACCTCCTCCCCGGGCCGCCATCTTCCAATCTCTAAGTTCATCAAGTATCTTCTTCGCGAGTTCCTGTGCAACCACCTGTTGCTCAGCTCTGTTAAACATCCTGGCATTCCTTTGCTTCCAGAGACATCATGCCGTGCAAATGACCAGGGTGTCGAACCCACGTTTGTCTTCCTTCGCAAAGCACAACAAATCTTGAAGCATGTGCTGTCAAGAGAGGAGGAAGTGAAGAAAAAGATTATTGTTTAGAAAACCATTTATGACGATCCTACGGTTTGATTTTACTTGAGAGATGGTAATTGCTCTATACCTAATTTGTGGAGTAATCAACTACATTTTTTTGCACTCCCCATTTCATTATATGAATCTGTGTCCTACATATGCATATTATGAATTATCGGACTTCTAAATTAACAGAATTTCATCTTGAATTCATCAATGGGGCATCATTTTGGACTACACTTAACTAAGACCAAATATAAATGCCCTAGAGGCCTTAACACTAGGGTGACATAATCTTTTCAGCATCTAACAGTTATTACAAAAAAAACTGAGAAAACTCCAGTTATGGTGAAGAATGGATGAGTCTCTCATGGAGATATTTGTATTTTGAGTTCTATCACCACTCGACATTTTTCTTGTTTCAGTATTGTCTGCAGCTTTGTTTCATGAAGATTGAATTCTGTAATTTTTTTATGTCACATTTGAATGTGTTGGCAAGTAAGCGGCTCTACATCGATCTTGCCAATTCCATTTCTAATAGGCATGAGCCCCTTGTGTTCTGGACAACTAAGGTTACGTGCATAATTACCTAATCATGTACCAATTCTGAGTCAGACGTGTGCATTTGGATTGGATATTGAACCAAGCCCGCCATTTTATTACTCTGAAAGAACTATACAATGATATTTGGCTATTGCTTTCAGTATTAGAGAAGCATGGAAACTGAACTGCGGGGCTTTCTATATTTTTATGTGACATTCCTCTATGCCATCGTGCCATACTATTTATTTTGAGCAACCTTTCTATGCTATTTTTTTGGACAATTTTCACTGTAATCTCTAGCACCTCAATATACGGTAAACAACTGCAAGCTTGGGTATTTTTTTTTTTCATCTTGTATTCATTTTATTTGCTATGTTACTTTAGCAATCAAATAGAATCAGACACAAGCTCCAGTTAGTCCTGTGTAAAAACTAATGTGCTGGTGTGGACCATGAATTCCTTATTTTGTCTGTTTCAGACTTGGGATCGTAGGGAAAAGTGTGGACTATGGAGTCATACCAGAACTGGATTGACCATGGCACATCTTCACAAGCGAGTCATGGCGTCGTCAACAATATTCAAGATTTCATGTTCCCTTCATTTCCAAGCATCGCTCTTAAAGCAATATATGCAGGTTCATCATTCATGCGAGGGATATGAATGATGAAACAAAAGTAAAATGTGTTTATGCTAACAGATCATCATAATTGGGGATGAGTGTCATGTTAGTTTTATAAATCCAGTAGCATCCTACTATTCGCAGTTTCTGTAGTTCAATGAAATAATACAATTTTCAAATTATATATTATATGGTCATATGTACTTTTTAAAAAGTTACTAGGTTCCGTGAGATTAGACGACGGTTCTGATGTGTCATTTTGACAATAGGCCCACTACAGACAGTTCTTATAGTTCAATTACATAATGCAATTTTCAGATGATATGTGATATGGTGATATGCATTTATTTATTTCATGTGTTCCTTGTCACCGGCATTTGTGCATGAATTAGTTACATGTCTGCAAAGCTGACCAAATAAGAATGCGATGAATTACATGTCTGCAAAACAAACCAAACATCAATGAGGTGATTTTCCTGACCACATTTTGTGCCGGACCTTAATATGAAAAAAAACTATCTATTCCAAAATCACCACTCCTACATTTTCTATTTTCACTTGTTTACTGACTTCATTCTTCATAAGAAGGCGTGCAAGATCTCTATGAATAAGCCACAACTAGCAGGTAACTATGTTTTTTTTGCCAGAGAACTATGTTCGGTTCTAGGCCGCCCTGCTCCATGTTAGTCCACGTGCTCCATCTTAGTCCACAATTCTTTTGTAGTTTCAGGTTGATAACAAATGTAATTCTTCACCATATTTGTTAGCATTACTATATCATGCTGGAATCCCTTCTCTCCATTCCCCAGAAGTACTTAACTTCCTTTTTGCATAATCCATGTACTACGTAATACAAGCAAAAATATGTTTATACATGAGATTTTTTTTCTCACGGTTATACGTGCGTGCACGTGCATGCTTACTATTCTAGACTAGATGGACGACTCAAGGCGCTTTAAAAAATTATTATTGGTAATGTTCATACAGGTGAAAGAGTGTCAACATTATTGCTCCAGTCTAATTATAGACTCTTTACCGAAGTCTTTGAAGTATTTCTTTGAGCAGAGATTGATACCGCGAAGAAGGTGTTTATAACATATTTCATTGTAATTCTTTAGTCATATGAGTTACTTTTTATTTTTTTAAAATTTAGGTCTAAATCAGTTTACATGTAATTGTTATGACTATCAACAAAGTTATAGGTGTTTCTAAAAAAAGCTTCCTGATTAGTTCTGGGAACCTTCTAGAAGATTCCTGAACAGGTTTTCCCTTTCTTGGGTTGTCCTTTCGTCTTTTCTTTTTTACATTTCTCTTTTCTCTTTACCTTTTTCCTATTTATGTTTTTCTTAATTTACAAATTAAAAAATCATTTACATATTCAACAAATGTTTGAGTTTTCAAATAGCTTCAGTGGATTTAAAAAAAATCTCAAAATTAGTTTGTAATTACAAATCATGATCCCATTTAAGAATATACATATTAAAAGATGTTCAAATTCTCACAAATTGCTTGGAGGTTTAAAGATGTTGAGTTAAAAAAGGAAGTTAAAAGTTTTAGCTTTTTCCAAAAAAAAATGGAATTTCAAAATTTATTCCCATTTTCAAAAATTGTTCGCATATTAAAAAAAACATGTTTCTGAATCTTGTTTAAATTGAAAAAATGGAATACTTGAAAATTTTCAAACTTTGTTTAGTTCTCCTTGAACATTATTCGAATTCGCTAGCATTTCTACATTTTTGTACCCAATTTTATAAGTTCACAAATATTTTTTGTATTCAAGAACTTTTTTCGAATATGCAAGCATTTTTTAATTCGAAAAAATGAATTTGTGAACATTTGTTTAGTTCTTGAACTTTTTTCTAATTGCCAATTGTTTTTTGAATTTGTGAACATTTCCATCATTTTCAAACTTTTTTAAATTCAAAAGATTCTTTGACTTTGTGAATTTTTTGAAATTTATGAACATTTTTTGAATCCATGAGCATTTTTATGAAATTTGTAAATGATCAGTGTGTATTTGGAAAATGTTCAACATTTATAATATAGAAAACTATAGAAGATAAAAAATTAAAAAGAAATCACTTCTTTTTAATAGATTGGCATGGTTGTTGCTCCGACGGATAACTCTCTTATAAAGCTCATTAATGTCTGAAGTCACTACTTTATCTCCAAACTTACAAACAATAGGTCTCAATTGAGGAAGAACAGGTAATAAGCACAAAACCATCCATTCTAGTTCTACATTTGTTTGAATGAAGGGCGTGTTTGGTTGCCTGCATTAGGTCGGGCCAGGCCATGATGAAAATGGGATGTTTGGATGACTGTGTTTACTGTTTGGTCCGCATAGCACGAACCTCAAAGCACCCCTCATCCAGGCCTGCTAGGAATGGCTGAATCAGCCGTTTCCAGCGAGCCAGGCTCGAGTGATGCAGGGGAGGGGAACGACCGCGCCGCACAACTGCAGGCAAGGAGATGGCGGGAGCGACGGCGCATCTCCGAAAAAACGGCGGGACGAATTCAAGTCACCTCCCGCCGATTCGGTCACCCTATATATCGAGGGTGATCGTCGCAGCAAAATTCCTGCCACCATTTCCCCCCTCTCGAGCTTTCCCTCCGGCGCGGATCCACTTCGACGATGATGTAAGCGGCACAACTACTTCGGCGACCGATTGACTGCGGCGGCGGGTCGACTCCTCCTCCTCCTCTCCGACGTGCCAGGCACCTCCTCCGCGCTCTTCCGATGGCATCTGTAAGTTCAATCACCACCTCCTCTCTACTAGTTCTAGCTAGATCTGTCGATGTGGTAGGGTTAGATCTTCCCGATCTGTTTGACTGTGATGTTGTAGTAGCTAGTTGTGATGAATTTGGAGCATGCTAGGGGTTGTTTTCATGTGGGCAAGTGTTGGTAGCTAGTGGTCATGGATGGATTGGTGGTATGCTAGTGTGCAAGTGTTGAAAAAGATCATCCACGTGTCCATGATTATTGCTTTGTTATGTTGCATTGAGCTGCGGTATGCTTTGATGGATTTGGTAGTGTTGTCTTCAACTAGATCATCCATGTGTGCATGTGTTACTGCTTGTTCGATTCGTCCATGTTGTAGTGCTAGTTCCTACTATCTATGTGTAGTGTCTTGTGGTATTGATGACGCTTATATTTGTAGGACATGACCACGAAAGAGTTTAGTCAGGCCCTCGTGCTGTCCGAGAGCCAGCTCCCGTCATTGTACGTCGAGGACTCCCAGCCTCCTATGGACCAGATGCCTCTTAATTCAGAGGTTTTTGAGGTGCCGCCTACGGTCCCTCCATTTGTTGCTCATGCTGCTGCTGAAAAGGCAGTCGCAAAGGAGAAGAAGGATGGCAGGGGGAACAACATGAAATGGCAGTCGTTCCTCTCCACTTTTGTGCTTAACAAGATGCGTGAGGTCATAGCTAGTGGGGAAAGAATTACATGGGCTTCAAGGAGGTGCACTCGAGCCTTTTTGCAATGCAGGTGTTCGACTTCTGTGGACAGGAGGTTACCTCGACCCAGGTGTACAACCACCCGAGGAAGTGGAGAGTGAGGTCGATCACCGTGTCCAAGCTTAGAGACCTCAGCGGTGCTTCATGGGATGAGGACACCTGCTCGATCCTTCTAGAGGCAGAGCACTACCAAGGCCACATCACGGTTAGCTCACAAACCATGTCATTCTAACAAACCAGCAGTTTAAGCCTATGAAACATTGCCATACTAACTAACATATCTTCCCTCTTTCCTCTTAGGCTCACCCCAAGGACGCAGAGTTCCTCAACACCCCTATCCAGAACTACCGCCACATGAAGCAGATCTTCTCCTTCGGGCTGGCAACCGACAAGCATGCCATGGGCTCCGGACAGCCGCTGGGCTCGCCGATGCCCGAGTATCCAGACACCCAGGAGTCAGACACCATCAATGGTGATGCTCTTGAGAAATATGGTGAGCACGTTATGGTATTTATATTTTGGTGAGGTGGTATATACTAACCCCTCACGGTGATCCTCGCGGTGATCACGAGCTTGCGGTGGTAGGATTGCACCCTCTTTTGGATGTGGTGGTAGGATGACACCAAAGTAGTTATAGGTTGAACTTGCTATTATCATGCATGCTTACTAATGCTCTTCTGCTCCATTGCTTCCTCCTAGAGTTCTTCGTTGCTTGATGTTTGTGTGTTCCAATGCTTGTTGCTTGAACTTATTGCTCATTTGCACTGCCAGGGCAAGTGGTATGTGGTGTTCTAAGTGTTGGAAATATGCCCTAGAGGCAATAATAAAAGGATTATTATTATATTTCCTTGTTCATGATAATTGTCTTTTATTCATGCTATAATTGTATTATCCAGAAATCGTAATACACGTGTGAATACATAGACCACAACATGTCCCTAGTGAGCCTCTAGTTGACTAGCTCGTTAATCAACAGATAGTCATGGTTTCCTGACTATGGACATTGGATGTCATTGATAACGAGATCACATCATTAGGAGAATGATGTGATGGACAAGACCCAATCCTAAGCATAGCACAAGATCGTGTAGTTCGTTTGCTAGAGCTTTTTCAATGTCAAGTATCTTTTCCTTAGACCATGAGATCGTGTAACTCCCGTATACCGTAGGAGTGCTTTGGCTGTACCAAACATCACAACGTAACTAGGTGACTATAAAGGTATACTGCGGGTATCTCCAAAAGTGTCTGTTGGGTTGACATGGATCGAGACTGGGATTTGTCACTCCGTATGACAGAGAGGTATCTCTGGGCCCACTCGGTAATGCATCATCATAATGAGCTCAAAGTGACCAAGTATCTGGTCATGGGATCATGCATTACGGTACGAGTAAAGTGACTTGCCGGTAACGAGATTGAACAAGGTATTGGGATACCGACGATCGAATCTCGGGCAAGTAACATACCGATTGACAAAGGGAATTGTATACAGGGTTGCTTGAATCCTCGACATCGTGGTTCATCCGATGAGATCATCGAGGAGCATGTGGGAGCCAACATGGGTATCCAGATCCCACTGTTGGTTACTGACCGGAGAGCCGTCTCGGTCATGTCTACGTGTCTCCTGAACCCGTAGGGTCTACACACTTAAGGTTCGGTGACGCTAGGGTTGTAGAGATATTAGTATGCAGCAAACAAAAGTTGTTCGGAGTCCCGGATGAGATCCCGAACGTCACGAGGAGTTCCGGAATGGTCCGGAGGTAAAGAATTATATATAGGAAGTGTTGTTTCGGCCATCGGGAAAGTTTTGGGGGTCACCGGTATTGTATCGGGACCACCGAAAGGGTCCCGGGGGTCCACCGGGTGGGGCCACCTATCCCGGAGGGCCCCATGGGCTGAAGTGGGGAGGGAAACCAACCCCTGGTGGGTTGGTGCGCCCCCCCCCTTGGCCCCCCCGCGCCTAGGGTTGGAAACCCTAGGGTGGGGGGGCGCCTCCACTTGCCTTGGGGGGCAAGCCACCCCCTTGGCCGCCGCCCCCCTTGGAGATGGGATCTCCTAGGGCCGGCGCCCCCCCTAGGGTCCCTATATAAAGAGGGGGGAGGGCAGCCGCACCCTTGCACTTGGCGCCTCCCTTCCCCCTTGCTACACATCTCTCTCCCGCAGACGCTTGGCGAAGCACTGCCAGGATCCCTGCTGCATCCACCACCACGCCGTCGTGCTGCTGGATCTTCATCAACCTCTCGTTCCCCCTTGCTGGATCAAGAAGGAGGAGACGTCACGCTGACCGTACATGTGTTGTACGCGGAGGTGCCATCCATTCGGCGCTAGGATCTCCGGTGATTTGGATCATGACGAGTACGACTCCCTCAACCTCGTTATTTTGGACGCTTCCGCTCGCGATCTACAAGGGTATGTAGATGCACTCCCCTCTCTCGTTGCTAGATGAACTCATGGATTGATCTTGGTGAATGTAGGAATTTTTTTATTTTATGCAACGTTCCCCAACAGTGGTATCAGAGCCAGGTTTATGCGTAGTTCTCTTTGCACGAGTAGAACACAAATTTGTTGTGGGCGTAGATGTTGTCAACTTTCTTGCCACTACTAGTCTTATTTTGCTTCAGCGGTATTGTGGGATGAAGCGCCCCGGACCGACCTTACACGTACGCTTACGTGAGACAGGTTCCACCGACTGACATGCACTAGTTGCATAAGGTGGCTAGCGGGTGTCTGTCTCTCCCAATTTAGTTGGAGCGGATTCGATGAAAAGGGTCCTTATGAAGGGTAAATAGAAGATGACAAATCACGTTGTGGCTTTTTCATAGGTAAGAAAACGTTCTTGCTAGAACCCTATTGCGGCCACATAAAAGATGCAACAACAATTAGAGGACGTCTAACTTGTTTTTGCAGCAATTGCTTTGTGATGTGATATGGCCAAAAGTTGTGATGAATGATGAATGATATATTGTGATGTATGAGATCATGTTCTTGTAATAGGAATCACGACTTGCATGTCGATGAGTATGACAACCGGCAGGAGCCATAGGAGTTGTCTTAATTATTGTATGACCTGCGTGTCAATGATTTAACGCCATGTAATTACTTTACTTTATTGCTAATCCGTTAGCTATAGTAGTAGAAGTAATAGTTGGCGAGCAACTTCATGGAGACACGATGATGGAGATCATGGTGTCATGCCGGTGACGAAGATGATCATGGAGCCCCGAAGATGGAGATCAAAGGAGCTATATGATATTGGCCATATCATGTCACTACTATTTGATTGCATGTGATGTTTATCATGTTTTTGCATCTTGTTTACTTAGAACGATGGTAGTAAATAAGATGATCCCTCATAATAATTTCAAGAAAGTGTTCCCCCTAACTGTGCGCCGTTGCGACAGTTCGTTGTTTCGAAGCACGACGTGATGATCGGGTGTGATAGATTCTAATGTTCACATACAACGGGTGTAAGACAGATTTACACATGTAAAACACTTAGGTTAACTTGACGAGCCTAGCATGTACAGACATGGCCTCGGAACACAAGAGACCGAAAGGTCGAACATGAGTCATATGAAAGATACGATCAACATGGAGATGTTCACCGATGATGACTAGTCTATCTCACGTGATGATCGGACACAGCCTAGTCGACTCGGATCATGTAACACTTAGATGACTAGAGGGTTGTCTAATCTGAGTGGGAGTTCATTAAATAATTTGATTAGATGAACTTAATTATCATGAACTTAGTCTAAAATCTTTGCAAAAATGTCTCGTAGATCAAATGGCCAACGCTCATGTCAACATGAACTTCAACGCGTTCCTAGAGAAAACCAAGCTGAAAGATGATGGCAGCAACTATACGGACTGGGTCCGGAACCTGAGGATCATCCTCATAGCTGCCAAGAAAGCATATGTCCTAGAAGCACCGCTAGGTGACCCACCTGCTCTCCCAGCACTGCAAGACGATTTGAACGTTTGGCAGACACGTGCTGATGATTACTCCCTTGTTCAGTGCGGCATGCTTTGCAGCTTAGAGCCGGGCCTCCAAAAGCGTTTTGAGAAACACGGAGCATATGAGATGTTCGAGGAGCTGAAAATGGTTTTCCAAGCTCACGCCCGGGTCGAGAGATATGAAGTCTCCGACAAGTTCTATAGTTGTAAGATGGAGGAAAATAGTTCTGTCAGTGAGCACATACTTAAAATGTCTGGGTTGCACAACCGCCTGTCCCAGCTGGACATTAACCTCCCGGACGAGGCAGTCATTGACAGAATCCTTCAGTCGCTCCCACCGAGCTACAAGAGCTTTGTGATGAACTACAATATGCAGGGGATGGTGAAAACTATTCCTGAAGTATTTTCAATGCTGAAGTCAGCAGAGGTAGAAATCAGAAAGGAACATCAAGTGTTAATGGTCAATAAAACCACCAAGTTCAAGAAAGGCAAGGGTAAGAAGAACTTCAAGAAGGACGACAAGGATGTTGGCGCGCCCGGTAAGCCAGTTGCCGAGAAGAAGTCAAAGAGTGGACCCAAGCCTGAAACTGAGTGCTTTTATTGCAAAGGGAAGGTTCACTAGAAGCGGAACTGCCCCAAATACTTAGCGGACAAGAAGGCCGGCAACACTAAAGGTATATGTGATATACATGTAATTGATGTGTACCTTACCAGTGCTCGTAGTAGCTCCTGGGTATTTGATACCGGTGCCGTTGCTCATATTTGTAACTCAAAGCAGGAGCTGCGGAATAAGCGGAGACTGGCGAAGGACGAGGTGACGATGCGCATCGGGAATGGTTCCAAGGTCGATGTGATCGCCGTCGGCACGCTACCTCTGCATTTACCTACGGGATTAGTTTTAAACCTCAATAATTGTTATTTAATGCCAAGTTTGAGCATGAACATTGTATCCGGATCTCGTTTAATACGAGATGGCTACTCATTTAAATCCGAGAATAATGGTTGTTCTATTTATATGAGAGATATGTTTTATGGTCATGCCCCGATGGTCAATGGTTTATTCTTAATGAATCTCGAACGTAATGTTACACATATTCATAGTGTGAATACCAAAAGATGTAAAGTTGATAACGATAGTCCCACATACTTGTGGCACTGCCGCCTTGGTCACATTGGTGTCAAGCGCATGAAGAAGCTCCATGCTGATGGACTTTTAGAGTCTCTCGATTATGAATCATTTGACACATGCGAACCATGCCTCATGGGCAAAATGACCAAGACTCTGTTCTCCAGAACAATGGAGCGAGCAACCAACTTATTGGAAATCATACATACTGATGTGTGCGGTCCAATGAGCGTTGAGGCTCGCGGAGGATATCGTTATGTTCTCACTCTCACTGATGACTTGAGTAGATATGGATATGTCTACTTGATGAAACACAAGTCTGAGACCTTTGAAAAGTTCAAGGAATTTCAGAATGAGGTAGAGTCAACGTGACCGAAAGATAAAGTTCTTACGATCAGATCGTGGAGGAGAATATTTAAGTCACCAATTTGGTACGCACTTAAGGAAATGTGGAATCGTTTCACAGCTCACGCCGCCTGGAACACCTCAGCGTAACGGTGTGTCCGAACATCGTAATCACACTCTATTGGATATGTTGCGATCTATGATGTCTCTTGCCGATTTACCGCTATCATTTTGGGGATACGCTCTAGAGACATCTACATTCACTTTAAATAGGGCTCCGTCTAAATCCGTTGAGACGACACCGTATGAATTATGGTTTGGGAAGAAACCTAAGCTATCGTTTCTAAAAGTTTGGGGATGCGATGCTTATGTCAAGAAACTTCAACTTGAAAAGCTCGAACCCAAGTCAGAAAAATGCGTCTTCATAGGATACCCTAAGGAAACCATTGGGTATACCTTCTACCTTAGATCCGAAGGCAAGATCTTTGTTGCCAAGAACGGATCCTTTCCGGAAAAAGAGTTTCTCTCGAAAGGAGTAAGTGGGAGGAAAGTAGAACTCGATGAAGTACTACCTCTTGAACCGGAAAGTAGTGCAGCTCAGGAAAATGTTCATGTGGTGCCTACACCGATTGGAGAGGAAATTAATGATGATGATCAAGGTACTTCGGATCAAGTTGCTACTGAACTTCGTAGGTCCACGAGGACACGTTCCACACCAGAGTGGTATGGCAACCCTGTCCTGGAAATCATGTTGTTAGACAACGGTGAACCTTCGAACTATGAAGAAGCAATGGCGGGCCCAGATTCCAACAAATGGCTTGAAGCCATGCAATCCGAGATAGGATCCATGTATGAAAATGAAGTATGGACTTTGACAGACTTGCCCGATGATCGGCGAGCGATAGAAAACAAATGGATCTTTAAGAAGAAGACGGATGCGGATGGTAATGTTACCATCTATAAAGCTCGACTTGTCGCTAAGGGTTATCGACAAGTTCAAGGGGTTGACTATGATGATTCTTTCTCTCCCGTAGTGAAGCTGAAGTCCGTCTGAATCATGTTAGCAATTGCCGCATACTATGATTATGAGATATGGCAGATGGACGTCAAAACGGCATTCCTTAACGGACATCTTAAGGAAGAACTGTATATGATGCAGCCGGAAGGTTTTGTCGATCCTAAGAATGCTAACAAGGTGTACAAGCTCCAGCGATCCATTTATGGGCTGGTGCAAGCATCTCGGAGTTGGAACATTCGCTTTGATGAGATGATCAAAGCGTTTGGATTTATGCAGACTTATGGAGAAGCCTGCGTTTACAAGAAAGTGAGTGGGAGCTCTGTAGCATTTCTCATATTATATGTAGATGACATACTTTTGATGGGAAATGATATAGAACTTTTGGACAACATTAAGGCCTACTTGAATAATTGTTTTTCAATGAAGGACCTTGGAGAAGTTGCTTACATATTAGGCATCAAGATCTATAGGGATAGATCGAGACGCCTCATAGGTCTTTCACAAAGCACATACCTTGATAAGATATTGAAGAAGTTCAATATGGATCAGTCCAAGAAAGGGTTGTTGCCTGTATTGCAAGGTGTGAGATTGAGCTTGGCTCAATGCTCGACCACGGCAGAAGATAAAGAAGAGATGAGTGTCATCCCCTATGCCTCAGCCATAGGATCTATTATGTATACCATGTTGTGTACCAGACCTGATGTAAACCTTGCTGTAAGTTTGGTAGGAAGGTACCAAAGTAATCCCGACAAGGAACACTGGACAGCGGTCAAGAATATCCTGAAGTACCTGAAAAGGACAAAGGACATGTTTCTCGTCTATGGAGGTGACGAAGAGCTCATCGTAAAGGGTTACGTCGATGCTAGCTTCGACACAGATCTGGATGACTCTAAGTCACAAACCGGATACGTGTATATGTCGAATCGGAGCAGTAAGCTGGTGTAGTTGCAAACAGAGCGTCGTGGCGGGATCTACATGTGAAGCGGAGTACATGGCAGCCTCGGAGGCAGCGCATGAAGCAATATGGATGAAGGAGTTCATCACCGACCTAGGAGTCATACCCAATGCGTCGGGGCCGATCACTCTCTTCTGTGACAACACTGGAGCTATTGCCCTTGCCAAGGAGCCCAGGTTTCGCAAGAAGACCAGGCAGATCAAGCGTCGTTTCAACTCCATCCGTGAAAATGTTCAAGATGGAGACATAGATATTTGCAAAGTACACACGGATCTGAATGTCGAAGATCCGTTGACTAAACCTCTTCCGCGAGCAAAACATTATCAACACCAGAACTCTATGGGTGTTCGATTCATCACAATGTAACTAGATTATTGACTCTAGTGCAAGTGGGAGACTGTTGGAAATATGCCCTAGAGGCAATAATAAAAGGATTATTATTATATTTCCTTGTTCATGATAATTGTCTTTTATTCATGCTATAATTGTATTATCCGGAAATCATAATACACGTGTGAATACATAGACCACAACATGTCCCTAGTGAGCCTCTAGTTGACTAGCTCGTTAATCAACAGATAGTCATGGTTTCCTGACTATGGACATTGGAAGTCATTGATAACGAGATCAAATTATTAGGAGAATGATGTGATGGACAAGACCCAATCCTAAGCATAGCACAAGATCGTGTAGTTCGTTTGCTAGAGCTTTTTCAATGTCAAGTATCTTTTCCTTAGACCATGAGATCGTGTAACTCCCGGATACCGTAGGAGTGCTTTGGGTGTACCAAACGTCACAACGTAACTGGGTGACTATAAAGGTATACTGCGGGTATCTCCGAAAGTGTCTGTTGGGTTGACACGGACCGAGACTGGGATTTGTCACTCCGTATGACGGAGAGGTATCTCTGGGCCCACTCGGTAATGCATCATCATAATGAGCTCAAAGTGACCAAGTGTCTGGTCACGGGATCATGCATTACGGTACGAGTAAAGTGACTTGCCGGTAACGAGATTGAACGAGGTATTGGGATACCGACGATCGAATCTCGGGCAAGTAACATACCGATTGACAAAGGGAATTGTATACGGGGTTGCTTGAATCCTCGACATCGTGGTTCATCCGATGAGATAATCGAGGAGCATGTGGGAGCCAACATGGGTATCCAGATCCCGTTGTTGGTTATTGACCGGAGAGCCGTCTCGGTCATGTCTACGTGTCTCTCGAACCCGTAGGGTCTACACACTTAAGGTTCGGTGACGCTAGGGTTGTAGAGATATTAGTATGCAGCAAACCGAAAGTTGTTCGGAGTCCCGGATGAGATCCCGAACGCCACGAGGAGTTCCAGAATGGTCCGGAGGTAAATAATTATATATAGGAAGTGTTGTTTCGGCCATCGGGAAAGTTTCGGGGGTCACTGGTATTGTACCGGGACCACCGGAAGGGTCCCGGGGGTCCACCGGGTGGGGCCACCTATCCCGGAAGGCCCCGTGGGCTGAAGTGGGGAGGGGAACCAGCGCCTAGTGGGCTGGTGCGCCCCCCCTTGGGCCCCTCCTGCACCTAGGGTTGGAAACCCTAGGGTGGGGGGGGGGGCGCCTCCACTTGCCTTGGGGGGCAAGCCACCCCCTTGGCCGCCGCCCCCCCTTGGAGATGGGATCTCCTAGGGACGGCGCCCCCCTGGGATCCCTATATAAAGAGGAGGGGAGGGAGGGCAGCTGCACCCTTGCACTTGGCGCCTCCCTTCCCCCTTGCTACACCTCTCTCTCCCGCAGACGCTTGGCGAAGCCCTGCCGGGATCCCTGCTGCATCCACCACCACGCCGTCGTGCTGCTGGATCTTCATCAACCTTTCCTTCCCCCTTGCTAGATCAAGAAGGAGGAGACGTCACGCTGACCGTATGTGTGTTGAACGCGGAGGTGCCGTCCGTTCGGCGCTAGGATCTCCGGTGATTTGGATCACGACGAGTACGACTCCCTCAACCTCGTTCTTTTGAATGCTTCCGCTCGCGATCTACAAGGGTATGTAGATGCACTACCCTCTCTCGTTGCTAGATGAACTCATGGATTGTTGTTGGTGAACGTAGGAATTTTTTTATTTTATGCAATGTTCCCCAACACGAAGGTAGGGTTCTAGGGGTTGGCAGTTCATGGGAAGCTTGCAACAAACAAGTTTCAGGGTACGGCGACAGCAACCATGGAGGAGGGTTTAAGACTAGGCAGGCGACAGAAGATGCTTACTCCAAGTATGTGCGAGAGCATTCATGCAGCAAGGTTGAGGTTGGCAAGGTGGATCGTGTTGGAAATATGCCCTAGAGGCAATAATAAAATGGTTATTATTATATTTCCTTGTTCATGATAATTTTCTATTGTTCATGCTGTAATTGTGTTATCCGGAAATCGTAATACATGTGTGAATACATAGACCACAACATGTCCCTAGTAAGCCTCTAGTTGACTAGCTCGTTGATCAATGGATGGTTATGGTTTCCTGACCATGGACATTTGATGTCATTGATAATGGGATCACATCATTGGGAGAATGATGTGATGGACAAGACCCAATCCTAAGCATAGCACAAGATCATGTAGTTTGTCTGCTAGAGCTTTTCTAATGTCAAGTATCATTTCCTTGGACCATGAGATCGTGCAACTTTCGGATACCGTAGGAGTGCTTTGGGTGTACCAAACATCACAACGTAACTGGGTGGCTATAAAGGTACACTACAGGTATCTCTGAAAGTGTCTATTGGGTTGGCACGGATCGAGACTAGGATTTGTCACTCCGTATGATGGAGAGGTATCTCTGGGCCCACTCAGTAATGCATCATCATAATGAGCTCAATGTGCCCAAGTGGTTGGTCACAGGATCATGCATTATGGAACGAGTAAAGTGACTTGCCGGTAACAAGATTGAACAAGGTATTGGGATACCGACGATCGAATCTCGGGCAAGTAACGTACCGGTTGACAAAGGGAATTGTATACGGGATTACTTGAATCCTAGACATCGTGGTTCATCCAATGAGATCATCGTGGAACATGTAGGAGCCAACATGGGTATCCATATCCCACTGTTGGTTATTGGCCGGAGAGCTATCTCGGTCATGTCTGCATGATTCCCGAACCCGTAGGGTCTACACACTTAAGGTTCGATGACGCTAGGGTTATTAGGAAGACTTGTATGTGATTACTGAATGTTGTTCGGAGTCTCGGGTGAGATCCCGGACGTCACGAGGAGTTCCGGAATGGTACGGAGGTGAAGATTTATATATGGGAAGTTGTCATACGGTCACCAAAAAAGTTCGGGGCAATACCGGTATTGTACCGAGGCCACCGGAGGGGTTCCGGGGGTCCACCGGGAGGGGCCACCTCTCTCGGAGGGCCTTATGGGCCGTAGAGGGAAGGGAACCAGCCCCTAGGAGGGATGGGCGCAACCCCCCAGGGCCCATGCGCCTAGGGTTGGGGGAACCCTAAGGGGGGGCGCCTCCCTTGCTTGGGGGGCAAGCCCCCTCCCCCTTGGCCGCCGCCCCCCCTCTAGATCCCATCTAGAGGGGCCGGCCCCCCTTTCCCCTTCTCCTATAAATAGAGGGTCGAGGGGAGGGCTGCAGCACCACATCCAAGGTGCAGCCCCTCCCCTCCCCAACACCTCTCCTCCTCCGTTAAGAGCTTGGCGAAGCCCTGCCGGAGTAATGCCACTCCATCACCACCACGCCGTCGTGCATTCTGTTGGAGCTCTCTTCCTCAACCTCTCCCTCCTCCTTGCTGGATCAAGGCGCAGGAGACGTCTCTGCTCTATACGTGTGTTGAACGCGGAGGTGCCATCCGTTCGGTGCTAGGATCATCGGTGATTTGGATCACGACGAGTTTGACTCCATCAACCCCGTTCTCTTGAACGTTTCCGCTCGCGATCTACAAGGGTATGTAGATGCACTCCTCTCTCTGTTGTTGCTAGATGACTCCATAGATTGATCTTGGTGATGCATAGAAAATTTTAAATTTTTGCTACGATCCCCAACAGTGGCAACATGAGCTAGGTCTATGCGTAGTTTCTATGCACGAGTATAACACAATTTTGTTGTGGGCGTTGATTTTGTCAATTTACTTGCCACTACTAGTCTTATCTTGTTTCGGCGGCATCGTGGGATGAAGCGGCCCGGACCGACCTTACGCGTACACTTACGTGAGACAGGTTCCACTGACTGACATGCACTAGTTGCATAAGGTGGCTAGCGGGTGTCTGTCTCTTCCACCTTAGTCGGATCGGATTCGATGAAAAGGGTCCTTATGGAGGGTAAATAGAAATTGGCATATCACGTTGTGGTTTTGGCGTAGGTAAGAAACGTTCTTGCTAGAACCCTATTGCAGCCACGTAAAAACATGCAACAACAATCAGAGGACGTCTAACTTGTTTTTGCAGCATATGCCTTGTGACGTGATATGGCCAAAAAGGATGTGATGAATGAAATATATGTGATGTATGAGATTGATCATGTTCTTGTAATAGGAATCACGACTTGCATGTCGATGAGTATGACAACCGGCATGAGCCATAGGAGTTGTCTTTATTTATTGTATGACCTGCGTGTCACTGAATAACGCCATGTAATTACTTTACTTCATTGCTAAAATGTTAGCCATAGTAGTAGAAGTAATAGTTGGCGAGACAACTTCATGGAGACACGATGATGGAGATCATGGTGTCATGCCGGTGACGATGATGATCATGGCGCCCCGAAGATGGAGATCAAAAGGAGCAAAATGATATTGGCCATATCATGTCACTATTTGATTGCATGTGATGTTTATCATGTTTTTGCATCTTATTTGCTTAGACACGACAGTAGTAAATAAGATGATCCCTCATAACAATTTCAAGAAAGTGTTTTCCCTAACTGTGAGCCGTTGCAAAAGTTCATTGTTTTGAAGCACCACGTGATGATCAGGTGTGATAGATTCTAACGTTCACATACAATGGGTGTAAGCCAGATTTACACATGCAAAATACTTAGGTTGACTTGACGAGCCTAGCATGTACAGACATGGCCTCGGAACACAAGAGACCAAAAGGTCGAACATGAGTCGTATATAAGATACGATCAACATGAAGATGTTCACCGATGATGACTAGTCCGTCTCACGTGATGACCGGACACGGCTTAGTTGACTCAGATCATGTATCACTTAGATGACTAGAGGGATGCCTATCTGAGTGGGAGTTCATTAAATAATTTGATTAGATGAACTTAATTATCATGAACCTAGTCTAAAACTTTTGCAAAATGTCTTGTAGATCAAATGGCCAACGCTCATGTCAACCTCAACTTCAATGCGTTCCTAGAGAAAACCAAGCTGAAAGACGATGGTAGCAACTATACGGACTGGGTCTGGAACTTGAGGATCATCCTCATAGCTGCTAAGAAAGCATATGTCCTAGAAGCACCGCTAGGTGAAGCACTCGCCCCAGCGAACCAAGACGTTATGAACGCTTGACAGTTGCATGTTGATGATTACTCCCTCGTTCAGTGCGGCATGCTTTACATCTTAGAACCGGGGCTCCAAAAGCGTTTTGAGCAACACGGAGCATATGAGATGTTCCAAGAGCTGAAAATGGTTTTCCAAGCTCATGCCTGGGTCGAGAGATATGAAGTCTCCGACAAGTTCTACAGTTGTAAGATGGAGGAAAATAGTTCTGTCAGCGAGCACATACTCAAAATGTCTGGGTTGCACAACCGCTTGTCCCAGCTAGACATTAACCTTCCGGATGAGGCGGTCATTGACAGAATCCTTCAGTCGCTCCCACCTAGCTATAAGAGCTTTGTGATGAACTACAATATGCAGGGGATGGTGAAAACTATTCCTGAAGTATTTTCAATGCTGAAATCAGCGGAGGTAGAAATCAAAAAGGAACATCAAGTGTTGATGGTCAATAAAACCACTAGTTTAAAGAAAGGCAAGGGTAAGAAGAACTTCAAGAAGGACGGTAAGGGAGTTGCCGCGCCCGGTAAGCCAGTTGCCGGGTAGAAGCCAAAGCACGGACCCAAACCTGAGACTGAGTGCTTTTATTGCAAGGGGAACGGTCACTAGAAGCGGAACTTCCCCAAGTACTTAGCGGTCAAGAAGGCCGGCAACACCAAAGGTATATGTGATATACATGTTATTGATGTGTACCTTACCAGTACTCGTAGTAGCTCCTGGGTATTTGATACCGGTGCGGTTGCTCATATTTGTAACTCAAAACAGGAGCTGCGGAATAAGCGGAGACTGGCGAAGGACGAGGTGACGATGCGCGTCGGGAATGGTTCCAAGGTCGATGTGCTCGCCGTCGGCACGCTACCTCTACATTTACCTACGGGATTAGTTTTAAACCTCAATAATTGTTATTTAGTGCCAGCTTTGAGCATGAACATTGTATCTGGATCTCGTTTAATACGAGATGGCTACTCATATAAATCCAAGAATAATGGTTGTTCTATTTATATGAGAGATATGTTTTATGGTCATGCCCCGCTGGCAATGGTTTATTCTTAATGAATCTCGAACGTGATGTTACACATATTCATAGTGTGAATACCAAAAGATGTAAGATTGATAATGATAGTCCCACATATCTGTGGTACTGCCGCCTTGGTCACATTGGTGTCAAACGCATGAAGAAGCTCCATGCGGATGGACTTTTGGAGTCTCTTGATTTCAAATCATTTGACACGTGTGAACTATGCCTCATGGGCAAAATGACCAAGACTCCGTTCTCCGGAACAATGGAGCGAGCAACCAACTTATTGGAAATTATACATACTGATGTGTGTGGTCCAATGAGCGTTGAGGCTCGCGGTGGCTATCGTTATGTTCTCACCCTCACTGATGACTTAAGTAGATATGGGTATGTCTAATTAATGAAACACAAGTCTGAGACCTTTGAAAAGTTCAAGGAATTTCAGAATGAGGTAAAGAATCAACGTGACAGAAAAATAAAGTTCGTATGATCAGATCGTGGGGGAGAATATTTAAGTCACGAGTTTGGTACGCACTTAAGGAAATGTGGAATTGTTTCACAACTTATGCCGCCTGGAACACCTCAGCGTAACGGTGTGTCCGAACGTCGTAATCGCACTCTATTGGATATGGTGCGGTCTATGATGTCTCTTACCGATTTACCGCTATCATTTTGGGGATACGCTTTAGAGACAGCTACATTCACTTTAAATAGGGCACCGTCTAAATCCGTTGAGATGACACCGTATGAATTATGGTTTGGAAAGAAACCTAAGCTGTCATTTCTAAAAGTTTGGGGATGCGATGCTTATGTCAAGAAACTTCAACCTGAAAAGCTCGAACCCAAGTCGGAAAAATGCGTCTTGATAGGATACCCTAAGAAAACCATTGGGTATACCTTCTACCTCAGATCCGAAGGCAAGATTTTCGTTGCCAAGAACGGGTCCTTTCTGGAGAAAGAGTTTCTCTCAAAAGAAGTAAGTGGGAGGAAAGTGGAACTTGATGAAGTACTACCTCTTGAACCGGTAAGTAGCACAGCTCAGGAAGATGTTCTTGTGGTGCCTGCACCGACTAGGGAGGAAGTTAATGATGATGATCAAGGTACTTCGGATCAAGTTACTACTAAACTTTGTAGGTCCACAAGGACACGTTCCACACCAGAATGGTATGGCAACCCTGTCCTGGAAATCATGTTGTTAGACAACGGTGAACCTTCGAACTATGAGGAAGCGATGGCGGGCCCAGATTGCAACAAATGGCTTGAAGCCATGCAATCCGAGATAGGATCCATGTATGAAAACAAAGTATGGACTTTGACAGACTTGCCCGATGATCGGCGAGCGATAGAAAATAAATGGATCTTTAAGAAGAAGACGGACGCGGATGGTAATGTTACCATCTATAAGGCTCGACTTGTCGCTAAGGGTTATCGACAAGTTCAAGGGGTTGACTACGATGAGACTTTCTCTCCCGTAGCGAAGCTGAAGTCCGTCCGAATCATGTTAGCAATTGTCGCATACTATGATTATGAGATATGGCAAATGGACGTCAAAACGGCATTCCTTAACGGCTATCTTAAGAAAGAATTGTATATGATGTAGCCGGAAGGTTTTGTCGATCCTAAGAATGCTAACAAGGTATGGAAGCTCCAGCGATCCATCTATGGGCTGGTGCAAGCATCTCGGAGTTGGAACATTCGCTTTGATGAGATGATCAAAGTGTTTGGGTTTATGCAGACTTATGGAGAAGCCTGCGTTTACAAGAAAGTGAGTGGGAGCTCTGTAGCATTTCTCATATTATATGTGGATGACACACTTTTGATGGGAAATGATATAGAACTTTTGGACAGCATAAAGGCCTACTTGTATAAGTGTTTTTCAATGAAGGACCTTGGAGAAGCTGCTTATATATTAGGCATCAAAATCTATAGAGATAGATCGAGACGCCTCATAGGTCTTTCACAAAGCACATACCTTGATAAGATATTGAAAAAGTTCAATATGGATCAGTCTAAGAAGGGGTTCTTGCATGTATTGCAAGGTGTGAAATTGAGCTCGGCTCAATGACCGACCACGGCAGAAGATAGAGAAAAGATGAGTGCCATCCCCTATGCCTCAGCCATAGGGTCTATTATGTATGCCATGCTATGTACCAGACCTGATGTAAACATTGCCGTAAGTTTGAGAGGAAGGTACCAAAGTAATCCTGGCTTGGAACACTGGACATCGGTCAAGAATATCCTGAAGTACCTGAAAAGGACTAAGGATATGTTTCTCGTTTATGGAGGTGACGAAGAGCTCGTCGTAAAGGGTTACGTCGATGCTAGCTTCGACACAGATCTGGATGACTCTAAGTCACAAACCGGATACGTGTATATTTTGAATGGTGGGGTAGTAAGCTGGTGCAGTTGCAAGCAAAGCATC
This sequence comes from Triticum dicoccoides, assembly GCF_002162155.2. NCBI lineage: Eukaryota > Viridiplantae > Streptophyta > Magnoliopsida > Poales > Poaceae > Triticum > Triticum dicoccoides. The sequence goes on along the minus strand of NC_041389.1, from coordinate 451,201,371 downwards.
ATGGCAGGATCTACATGTGAAGCGGAATACATGGCAGCCTTGGAGGCAGCACAGGAAGCAATCTGGATGAAGGAGTTCATTACCGACCTAGGAGTTATTCCCAATGCATCGGGGCCGATGACTCTCTTCTGTGACAACACTGGAGCCATTGCCCTTGCCAAGGAGCCCAGGTTTCATAAGAAGACCAGGCACATCAAGCGTTGCTTCAACTCCATTCGTGAAAATGTTCAAGATGGAGACATAGATATTTGCAAAGTGCATACGGATCTGAATTTCGCAGATCCGTTGACTAAACCTCTTCCGCGAGCAAAACATGATCAACACCCGTACTCTATGGGTGTTTGATTCATCACAATGTAACTAGATTATTGACTCTAGTGCAAGTGGGAGACTGTTGGAAATATGCCCTAGAGGCAATAATAAAATGGTTATTATTATATTTCCTTGTTCATGATAATTGTCTATTGTTCATGCTGTAATTGTGTTATCCGGAAATCGTAATACATGTGTGAATACATAGACCACAACATGTCCCTAGTAAGCCTCTACTTGACTAGCTCGTTGATCAATGGATGGTTATGGTTTCCTGACCATGGACATTTTATGTCATTGATAACGGGATCACATCATTGGGAGAATGATGTGATGGACAAGACCCAATCCTAAGCATAGCACAAGATCGTGTAGTTCGTCTGCTAGAGCTTTTCTAATGTCAAGTATCATTTCCTTAGACCATGAGATCGTGCAACTCCCGGATACCGTAGGAGTGCTTTGCATGTACCAAACGTCACAACGTAACTGGGTGGCTATAAAGGTACACTACAGGTATCTCCGAAAGTGTCTGTTGGGTTGGCACGGATCGAGACTGGGATTTGTCACTCCGTATGACGGAGAGGTATCTCTGGGCCCACTCGGTAATGCATCATCATAATGAGCTCAATGTGACCACGTGTTTGGTCATGGGATCATGCATTATGGAACGAGTAAAGTGACTTGCCGGTAATGAGATTGAACGAGGTATGGGGATACCGACGATCGAATCTCGGGCAAGTAACGTACCGGTTGACAAAGGGAATTGTATACGGGATTACTTGAATCCTCGACATCGTGGTTCATCCGATGAGATCATCGTGGAACATGTAGGAGCCAACATGGGTATCCAGATCCCGCTATTGGTTATTGGCCTGAGAGCTGTCTCGGTCATGTCTGCATGATTCCCAAACCCGTAGGGTCTACACACTTAAGGTTCGATGACGCTAGGGTTATTAGGGAGACTTGTATGTGATTACCAAATTTTGTTCGGAGTCCCGGGTGAGATCCCGAACGTCACGAGGAGTTCCAGAATGGTCCAGATGTGAAGATTTATATATGGGAAGTTGTCATAGGTCACCGGAAAAGTTCGGGGGCATACCGGTATTGTACCGGGGCCACCGGAGGGGTTCCGGAGGTCCACCGGGAGGGGCCACCTCTCTCGGAGGGCCTTATGGGCCGTAGAGGGAAGGTAACCAGCCCCTAGGAGGGCTGGGTGCAACCCCCCCTAGGGCCCATGCGCCTAGGGTTGGGGTGAACCCTAAGGGGGGGGGCACCTCCCTTGCTTGGGGGGCAAGCCCCCTCCCCCTTGGCCGCCACCCCCCTCTAGATCCCATCTATAGGGGCCGGCCCCCGTTTCCCCTTCTCCTATAAATAGAGGGGCGAGGGGAGGGCTGCAGCACCACATCCAAGGCGCAGCCCCTCCCCTCCCCAACACCTCTCCTCCTCCGTTAAGAGCTTGGCGAAGCCCTGCCGGAGTAATGCCACTCCATCACCACCACGCCGTCGTGCTGTTGTTGGAACTCTCTTCCTCAACCTCTCCCTCCTCCTTGCTGGATCAAGGCGCGGGAGACGTCTTCGCTTCGTATGTGTGTTGAATGCGGAGGTGCCATCCGTTCGGCACTAGGATCATTGGTGATTTGGATCACGACGAGTTCGACTCCATCAACCCCGTTCTCTTGAACGCTTCCGCTCATGATCTACAAGGGTATGTAGATGCACTCCTCTCTCTGTCGTTGCTAGATGACTTCATAGATTGATCTTGGTGATGCATAGAAAATTTTAAATTTCTGCTACGATCCCCAACAGATCGCCCATTAGGGCTGAAGAACTTCATCATCTTCGTCGAGTTCATCGTCATAGCAATGTTGTGGCGTTGGTGTGCTTGGTGTGATCGTGTGTAAGGTGTCACTACTAGGGAAAACCCTAGCAGTAGCGCATGTTTAAAGCCTATCAGTAACGCGGGGTACCGCGCTACTAGTAAGGCGCTACAGCTAAAGGTTAGCAGTAGCGTGGGCTGGACCGCGCTACTGCTATATCGACTTAGTAGCAACACTTTCTAAAACGAGCGCTACTGGTAATAGTAGTAGCGCTTCTCCTAGCACGCGCTACTACTATTATTCCGTATTTATTTTTTATTTCATGTTGTATTCATACACCTTTATACAAGTTTCCATACGGCAGCAATTTAGAGAATGATTTTACATCATAATGAGTTATTACATCAGTGGGAGAAATAACCGTGGACTAGTTTCAAGTGGATGGACTTCCACTTGAAACTAATCCATGGTTCTTTCACCCGATTATATTATAAATATCATCATCATCATCGTCGTCATATCATTAACAACATATCATCATAATATATCATTGTCATATAACACCTCCTCATGATCATCGTTTTCATCAATGAGACATCACATACAAGTTGGTCACTAGACATAATCACAACTACTCATCATCATGAACTCTCATAAACACATTGTACCGCATAGGACCTACTACATTCTCTTAGGACCTACTATATTATCTTGGGGAAATAGCATAAAACAAGATAGTCTTTGACTCTCCATTATGGATAATGGAGATTATCCTATCTTCAATTCTTGCCTTTCGCGCAATGTTGCTTCCAAGAACCTCCTTATGAATGTCCATATATTTCTTCCATTCTTTGATTATCATGTGTTCACCTTTTTTAGAAATCCGGTATGCACAGGTGAGATTCGTAGGACGACCTGGTTGTATGTTCAAAACATCCAGGCAAGCATTCTGATACATCAAGTGAGGCACAAAATCCATCGGGATTTCCTGTTGAAAAACATAGTAATAAGTTCATAGTTAGCAATGTAGTTCAGTTTAGAAGTATGCAAAAGATGCATGGATGTCGTAGTAGTAAAAAATCTTACCAAAAAATCTCCATGGAAGTTATCATTGTTCAACACGTGCACTAGTGGCATGTATTCACCATAATTTGGAGGAGTTCGATAAAAGGCATTGTAATTATCAATGTCAGTACAATATGCGATCAGATGATTTTTCTCTTGATAAGTTAACTCAGAGCCATCTGTGTATTTGGTTCTATCTACCATCTTCCGCACACTCTTTGAAGAATGAAAATAAGCTATCAATGGAAATAAGTTGTCAACTATTTTGAAATAAACAATATAAATTACTTAATAACTATGTTTGAGGAACTCACATAGCGGTAGAATTGGAAGCGTATCAACAAGAACCCAAATGTCCAAATTATCTTGGTCGATGTCAGGATCACCAAGATCCATGGTGACAAACATACCCTCTTGAAAAGCATACATCTTGCAAAGTGCTTCCCAACCCGGGCAACAAAATTGGATACGCTCTCAGAATTGTATAGATTTACCTCAAAATCCATACCATGGTGTGTCCTTGGGTTAATTTTCTTTGTTTCATTCCTCTCATGATCTTCAAAACCCATCCTCTCCAAGACATAGTGTCTTGCATGGCATGGGATAAGCTAGTCGAATTGTAAAAGACGAAAATTACACGTTGAAGTAGTAGAAGTCGAGCTTAATTACGAAAAAAACACTTAGCATCATAGCGTACCGTTTCACAATCGAAGGCCTCCTTGAGCTTAATGCTGAAGCACCGATTGTCGTCCAGGTGAGGCCTGTCGCAGAAATCCCGGTTGTCGCCGCACCAGGAGCACTCCCCGGGACCTTCTTCGTCCGACGACATTTCCTATGTTCATAATTCAAAGATTAAACTTGTACAATAAAATATATGTACTACAAAAACAAAATTAGATCATTATTATTCATCACGGGTTGACTATGGTTTTGTTGAGTCTTTTCTAGAAAACTCTCAGCTCACGTGGTGTATATATTCAACCGTCGGTGATGGTAGCTCCTCCTTCGTTCCCAAGTGCATTACACCAAATTGTCTAGCACATGGGAACGAAGGAGAAGCTACCCCCACGACAACAGTCGGGATTCTTTATCCTCTCATATATGGTGGATACTCTCCCTCACTGATTCCTCTATGACATTTGCGACCGTCGGTGATGGTCGTTACTCCTCCTTTCCCTAGTGCATAACAAAGTTCTAGCACCCGGAGAAGAAGGAGAAACGACCCCCACGACAACAGTCGGGATTCTTCGGCCTCGACAGTCTTAAAGTCAACCTGAAATATCGTTTAATTATCTTTCTAGAAAATCCAGGCCACTCGATATTTCCTACATATTCTAGCACAAGTCATGCCAAAATTCACGGAAAATTCCGGCACGACCTTTGCTAAAACAGGACATATCGAGCACCTGAAATTTGCCGGAACAGAAATTAATCAACACTCCGGCAAAACATAGGCCACTCGGATATACATGTTTTTATCTACATAGGCCTATTTGAGCAACACGAGACATACATGTTTTTATCTACATCATCTTATAGGACTAATATTGACATGGATATTTGGCTAGTCTCACCTCGAGGTCGGAGGGGGTCGGCGACGGGGACGATGGCGGGGATGATGGAGGGGCTCCTTGATTTCTGCAAAAACAAAAACCCTATAAGTTATCACTAACACATCCCGAATAGTATCATACATATAACATCACTAATACAACTAAAACCTTAGCGAACGACGGGTATCGATGACGAGGATGCGGGATAGGCATCCTCAACATCGATCAATGTCGATGCGGGAATAATTGCTTAAACTAAAAAAATAACAAAAAATGTGACATGTTCAACTAGTTCTTACTAAAAATAAACTTACTATAAATAGAAATAAACTAGTTCTTTCTAAAAATAAACTAGTTCAACTTGTTATATTAATTTTCTTACTAAAAATACATTAGTTCTATTAATTCAACTAGTTCTTACTAAAACCAAACTAGTTCAACTAGTTTATTAATTTACTTACTAACTATTTTAAGCACTTACTAAAAACAGTAAAAAAACTACATTATACAATAGTAAAAAACAGAAGAACAAAAGATGGATGGAGGAGGGAGAAGGAGAGAGGAGGAGGGGGAGGAGGCCG
>NC_041389.1:451137213-451195771 GCF_002162155.2 Triticum dicoccoides | reverse complement strand
GAGGAGGAGGAGGAGGTAGGGGCGGGGATGGAAGGGGAGGGGGCGGCCGGAGGAGAAGGAGGGAGGGGGTGGCCGGAGAAGGAGGATGGAGGGGCGGTGGGAGGAGGGCGACCGGAGGAGGAGGGGGAGGAGGGAGTACCTCGGCGAGGAGCAGCGCGACTGCAGCGGACGACGGGTTCGGCGTGGCCGGGTGAGAGCGAGTGAGAGGGAGAGAGTGAGTGAGAGGGTACTGGTGCAGTGAACCGCTCTAGGATAAGGTAAGTAAGTAGTAGCGCGTTTCAGAGAAACGCGCTACTGCTAAGGGACGTAGCAGTAGCGCTGGTCGGGCATACGCGCTACTGCTAAGTGGGGCTAGCCATCTGCACCCAGTACAAGTATAGCAGCAGCGTTCTTTAGCAGAACACGCTACTGCTAAAGTAGTAGCAGTAGCGCGGTTTATTTAAACTCGCTACTACTAAGTAGCAGTAGCTTCCTGTTTTGTCCAGCGCTACTGCTAAGATGTTGTGTATAAGGTTTTCCCTAATAGTATGTAGTAGTATTGGTAAGCTCACCAAGTAGGGTACAAGGTGAGCACAATTCTATGCTCGTATGTAACCAAACAACATGCACTCGTGTGAGCACATACAATGCGAGCAATCAAACACGGTGTGTAGAGGCGTCACCCCGGTGCAGGAAGAGGACATACAGGCAACCAATCAACATGTAGATATTGGTTTTTTGCCTGTATATGCTCAACCAGGACCAATTGGGACAAGTATGCAAATGGGCAAAGAACGATGCGAGCAACCAAACGCGCCCAAAATGTTTCGTCAAATGCATGCTTAACTGAAAGAAAACTAAAATAAAAACCAAGCCTAAAGAGAAAAGGTAAAATCAGAAAGAAGAAACAACATGAAAAAAAGATATAAATCCTATTCTCTTCATTCCACAATGTAGTGCGCATAGATTTTTTGAAAGTCAAACATTACAAACTTTGACCACAAAAATATGCATATTTAAAATATCAAATGCATATCATTGTATGCAGCATCAGTTATATTTTCATGTTGTGTATTTTTACAATTGTATATACAAATAAATTTTTTCTTCGTAAACTCAAAATTTGCTTGGTTTGACTTCTCAAAAAATCTATACACACTATATTATAAAACGGAGGAAATACTACATACGCTAGGCTACACGAGGTAGCCATCGTGACCGTATAGTATGCGACTAGCGGGTAGCGCGCGCCGGCACGCCGCGCCATATGGAATGATATACTAATTGGTTTTTTTGTAATATTCGGTAAGTCGTCCCAAGACTCGATTCATGACAAAGTAATTTATATAAGGTAGGGTACATCTATTTGATCCACCGAAGCATGCATCTTCCTCTTTGCTATGTGAATAATCTAAAGAATAGCAACACCTACAACAGTGAAATAGAAATCATGTTAAGAATCAATATATTCAATCCAAAGTAGCAAACTATGCACTTGAAATATCAATGAAGTGAAGGAAATATGCCCTAGAGGCAATAATAAAGTTATTATTTATTTCCTCATATCATGATAAATGTTTATTATTCATGCTAGAATTGTATTAACCGGAAACATGATACATGTGTGAATACATGGACAAACTTAATGTCACTAGTATGCCTCTACTTGACTAGCTCATTAATCAAAGATGGTTAAGTTTCCTAACCATAGACATGTGTTGTCATTTGATTAAAGAGATCACATCATTAGGAGAATGATGTGATTGACCTGACCCACTCCGTTAGCCTAGCACTTGATCGTTTAGTATGTTGCTATTGCTTTCTTCATGACTTATACAAAGTTCCTAAAACTATGAGATTATGCAACTCCCGTTTACCGGAGGAACACTTTGTGTGCTTCCAAACGTCACAACGTAACTGGGTGATTATAAAGGAGCTCTACAGGTGTCTCCAAAGGTAGATGTTGAGTTGGCGTATTTCGAGATTAGGTTTTGTCACTCCGATTGTCGGAGAGGTATCTCTGGGCCCTCTCGGTAATGCACATCACTATAAGCCTTGCAAGCAATGTGGCCAATGAGTTGGTTACGAAATGATGCATTACGTAACGAGTAAAGAGACTTGCCGATAATGAGATTGAACTAGGTATTGGATACCGACGATCAAACCTCGGGTAAGTAACATACCGATGACAAAGGGAACAACGTATGTTGTTATGCGGTTTGACCGATAAAGATCTTCGTAGAATATGTAGGAGCCAATATGAGCATCCAGGTTCCGCTATTGGTTATTGACTGGAAACAGTTCTAGGTCATGTCTACATAGTTCTCGAACCCGTAGGGTCCGCACGCTTAAAGTTACGATGACAGTTTTATTATGAGTTTATATGTTTTGATGTACCGATGGTTGTTCGTAGTCCCGGATGTGATCACGGACATGACGAGGAGTCTCGAAATGGTCGAAACATAAAGATTGATATATTGGAAGCCTATATTTGGATAACGGAATCGTTCCGGGAGAAATCGGGATTTTTCTGGAGTACCGGGGGGTTACCGGAACCCCCCCGAGGGTTAATGGGCCTACATGGGCCATGAGGGAGAAGAGGAAGGGCCGGCCAGGGCAGGCCGCGCGCCTCTCTCCCCCTAGTCTGAATAGGACAAGGAGGGGGGGGGCGACGCCCCCCTTTCCTCTTTCCCCTCCCCCCTTTCCTTCTCCACCAAGGCAAGAGGGGGGAGTCCTACTCCCGGTGGGAGTAGGACTCCTCCAGGCGCACCCCTAGGGGGCCGGCCGCACCTCCCCCTCCCTCCTTTATATACGGGGGCAGGGGGGCACCCATAGACACACAAGTTGATCTTCGTGATCGTTCCTTAGCCGTGTGCGGTGCCCCCCTCCACCATATTCCACCTTGGTCATATCATTGTAGTGTTTAGGCGAAGCCCTGCGTCGGTAGAACATCATCATCGTCACCACGTCGTCGTGCTGACAGAACTCATCCCCGACACCCTGCTGGATCGGAGTCCGGGGATCGTCATCGAGCTGAACGTGTGCTGAACACGGAGGTGCCGTACGTTCGGTGCTTGGATCAGTCGGATCGTGAAGACGTACGACTACATCAATCGCGTTGTCATAACCTTCCGCTTTCGGTCTACGAGGGTACGTGGACACACTCTCCCCTCTCGTTGCTATGCATCACCATGATCTTGCGTGTACGTAGGATTTTTTTTGAAATTACTACGTTCCCCAACAGTGGCATCCGAGCCTAGGTTTTATGCATTGATGTTATTTGCACGAGTAGAACACAAATGAGTTGTGGGCGATACAAGTCATATTGCTTACCAGCATGTCATACTTTGGTTCAGCGGTATTGTTGGATGAAGTGGCCCGGACCGACATTACGCGTATGCTTACGCGAGACTGGTTTTACCGCCGTGCTTTGCACACAGGTGACTAGCGGGTGTCTGTTTCTCCAACTTTAGTTGAACCGAGTATGGCTACACCCGGTCCTTGCGAAGGTTAAAACAGCACTAACTTGACGAACTATCGTTGTGGTTTTGATGCGTAGGTAAGAACGGTTCTTGCTCAACCCATAGCAACCACGTAAAATTTGCAAACAACAAAGTAGAGGACATCTAACTTGTTTTTGCAGGGCATGTTGTGATGTTATATGGTCAAGACGTGATGCTATATTTTATTGTATGAGATGATCCTGTTTTGTAACCGAAGTTATCGGCAACTGGCAGGAGCCATATGGTTGTCGCTTTATTGTATGAAATGCAAACGCCCTGTAATTGCTTTACTTCATCACTAAGCGGTAGCGATAGTCGTAGAAGCAATAGATGGCGTAACGACAACGATGCTACGATGGAGATCAAGGTGTCGCGCCGGTGACGATGGTGATCACGACGGTGCTTCGGAGATGGAGATCACAAGCACAAGATGATGATGGCCATATCATATCACTTATATTGATTGCATGTGATGTTTATCCTTTATGCATCTTATCTTGCTTTGATTGACGATAGCATTTTAAGATGATCTCTCACTAAAAATTTCAAGAAGTGTTCTCCCTGAGTATGCACCGTTGTGAAAGTTCTTCGTGCTGAGACACCACGTGATGATCGGGTGTGATAGGCTCTACGTTCAAATACAACGGGTGCAAAACAGTTGCACACGCGAAATACTCAGGTTAAACTTGACGAGCCTAGCATATACAAATATGGCCTCGGAACACGGAGACCGAAAGGTCGAACGTGAATCATATAGTAGATATGATCAACATAGTGATGTTCACCATTGAAAACTACTCCATCTCACGTGATGATCGGACATGGTTTAGTTGATTTGGATCACGTGATCACTTAGATGACTAGAGAGATGTCTGTCTAAGTGGGAGTTCTTAAGTAATATGATTAATTGAACTTAAATTTATCATGAAGTTAGTACCTGATAGTATTTTTGCTTGTCTATGTTTGTTGTAGATAGATGGCTTGTGCTGTTGTTCCGTTGAATTTTAATGCATTCCTTGAGAAAGCTAAGTTGAAAGATGATGGTAGCAATTACACGGACTGGGTCCGTAACCTGAGGATTATCCTCATTGCTGCACAAAAGAATTACGTCCTGGAAGCACCGCTGGGTGCCAGGCCTGCTGCAGATGCAACTGACGACGTTAAGAACGTCTGGCAGAGCAAAGTTGATGACTACTCGATAGTTCAGTGTGCCATGCTTTACGGCTTAGAACCGGGTCTTCAACGATGTTTTGAACGTCATGGAGCATATGAGATGTTCCAGGAGTTGAAGTTAATATTTCAAGCAAATGCCCGGATTGAGAGATATGAAGTCTCCAATAAGTTCTATAGCTGTAAGATGGAGGAGAATAGTTCTGTCAGTGAACACATACTCAGAATGTCTGGGTATAATAATCACTTGATTCAACTGGGAGTTAATCTTCCTGATGATAGTGTCATTGACAGAATTCTTCAATCACTGCCACCAAGCTACAAGAGCTTCGTAATGAACTATAATATGCAAGGGATGGACAAGACTATACCCAAGCTCTTTGCAATGCTAAAAGCTGCGGAGGTAGAAATCAAGAAGGAGCATCAAGTGTTGATGGTCAATAAGACCACCAGTTTCAAGAAAAAGGGTAAAGCGAAGAAGGGGAACTTCAAGAAGAACAGCAAACAAGTTGCTGCTCAAGAGAAGAAACCCAAATCTGGACCTAAGCCTGAGACTGAGTGCTTCTACTGCAAGCAGACTGGACACTGGAAGCGGAACTGCCCCAAGTATTTGGCGGATAAGAAGGATGGCAAAGTGAACAAAGGTATATGTGATATACATGTTATTGATCTGTACCTTACTAATGCTCGCAGTAGCACCTGGGTATTTGATACTGGTTCTGTTGCTAATATTTGCAACTCGAAACAGGGACTACGGAATAGGCGAAGATTGGCTAAGGACGAGGTGACGATGCGCGTGGGAAATGGTTCCAAAGTCGATGTGATCGCGGCCGGCACGCTACCTCTACATCTACCATCGGGATTAGTTTTAGACCTAAATAATTGTTATTTTGTGCCAGCGTTGAGCATGAACATTATATCTGGATCTTGTTTGATGCGAGACGGTTATTCATTTAAATCAGAGAATAATGGTTGTTCTAATATATGAGTAATATCTTTTATGGTCATGCACACTTACAGAGTGGTCTATTTTTATTAAATCTCGATAGTAGTGATACACATATTCATAATGTTGAAGCCAAAAGATGCAGAGTTAATAATGATAGTGCAACTTATTTGTGGCACTGCCGTTTAGGTCATATCGGTGTAAAGTGCATGAAGAAACTCCATACTGATGGACTTTTGGAATCACTTGATTATGAATCACTTGGTACTTGTGAACCGTGCCTCATGGGCAAGATGACTAAAACGCCGTTCTCCAGAACTATTGAGCGAGCAACTTATTTGTTAGAAATCATACATACCGATGCATGCTATCCAATGAATGTCGAAGCTCGCGGCGGGTATCGTTATTTTCTCACCTTCACAGATGATTTGAGCAGATATGGGTATATCTACTTGATGAAACACAAGTCTGAAACATTTGAAAAGTTCAAAGAGTTTCAGAGTGAAGTAGAAAATCATCGTAACAAGAAAATAAAATTTCTACGATCTGATCGTGGAGGAGAATATTTGAGTTACGAGTTTGGTTTACATTTGAAACAATGCGGAATAGTTTCGCAACTCACGTCACCCGGAACACCACAACGAAATGGTGTGTCCGAACGTCGTAATCGTACTTTACTGGATATGGTGCGATCTATGATGTCTCTTACTGATATACCGCTATCGTTTTGGGGTTATGCTTTAGAGACGGCCGGATTCACGTTAAATAGGGCACCATCAAAATCCGTTGAGACGACGCCTTATGAACTGTGGTTTGGCAAGAAACCAAAGTTGTCGTTTCTTAAAGTTTGGGGTTGCGATGCTTATGTGAAGAAACTTCAACCAGATAAGCTCGAACCCAAATAGGAGAAATGTGTCTTCATAGGATACCCAAAAGAGACAATTGGGTACACCTTCTATCACAGATCTGAGGGCAAGATTTTCGTTGCTAAATTCGGATCCTTTCAAGAGAAGGAGTTTCTCTCGAAAGAAGTGAGTGGGAGGAAAGTAGAACTTGATGAGGTAACTGTACCTTCTCCCTTATTGGAAAGTAGTTCATCACAAGAACCGGTTCCTGTGACAACTACACCAATTAGTGAAGAAGCTAATGATATTGATCATGAATCTTCAGATCAAGTTTCTACTGAACTTCGTAGGTCTACCAGAGTAAGATCCGCACGAGAGTGGTATGGTAATCCTGTTCTGAAAGTCATGTTACTTGACCATGGCGAACCTGTGAACTATGAGGAAGCGATGATGAGCCCAGATTCCGCAAAATGGCTTGAAGCCATGAAATCTGAGATAGGATCCATGTATGAGAACAAAGTATGGACTTTGGTTGACTTGCCCGATGATCGGCAAGCTATTGAGAATAAATGGATCTTCAAGAAGAAGACTGACGCTGATGGTAATATAACTGTCTACAAAGCTCGACTTGTTGCAAAAGGTTTTCGACAAGTTCAAGGGGTTGACTACGATGAGACTTTCTCACCCGTAGCGATGCTTAAGTCTGTCCGAATCATGTTAGCAATTGTCGCATTTTATGGTTATGAAATTTGGCAAATGGATGTAAAAACTGCATTCCTGAATGGATTTCTGGAAGAAGAATTGTATATGATGCAACCGGAAGGTTTTGTCGATCCAAAAGATGCTAACAAAGTGTGCAAGCTCCAGCGATCCATTTACGGACTAGTGCAAGCATCTCGGAGTTGGAATAAACACTTTGATAGTGTGATCAAAGCATATGGTTTTATACAGACTTTTGGAGAAGCCTGTATTTACAAGAAAGTGAGTGGGAGCTCTATAGCATTTCTGATATTATATGTAGATGCCATATTGTTAATTGGAAATGATATAGAATTTCTGGATAGCATAAAGGGATACTTGAATAAAAGTTTTTCAATGAAAGACCTCGGTGAAGCTGCTTACATATTGGGCATCAAAATCTATAGAGATAGATCAAGACGTTTAATTGGACTTTCACAAAGCACATACCTTGATAAAGTTTTGAAAAAGTTCAAAATGGATCAGGCAAAGAAAGGGTTCTTGCATGTATTACAAGGTGTGAAGTTGAGTCAGACTCAATGCCCGACCACAGCAGAAGATAGAGAGAAAATGAAAGATGTTCCCTATGCTTCAGCCATAGGCTCTATCATGTATGCAATGTTGTGTACCAGACTTGATGTATGCTTAGCAATAAGTTTAGCAGGGAGGTACCAAAGTAATCTAGGAGTGGATCACTGGACAGCAGTCAAGAACATCCTGAAATACCTGAAAAGGACTAAGGATATGTTTCTCGTTTATGGAGGTGACAAAGAGCTAGTCATAAATGGTTACGTCGATGCAAGCTTTGACACTGATCCGGACGATTCTAAATCGCAAACCGGATACGTGTTTTTATTAAACGGTGGAGCTGTAAGTTGGTGCAGTTCTAAACAAAGAGTCGTGGAGGGATCTACATGCGAAGTGGAGTACATAACTGCTTCAGAAGCAACAAATGAAGGAGTCTGGATGAAGGAGTTCATTTCCGATCTAGGTGTCATACCTAGTGCATCGGGACCAATGAAGATCTTCTGTAACAATACTGGTGCAATTGCCTTGGCAAAGGAATCTAGATTTCACAAGAGGACCAAGCACATCAAGAGACGCTTCAATTCCATCCGGGACCAAGTCCAGGTGGGAGACATAGAGATTTTCAAGATACATATGGATCTGAATGTAGCAGACCCATTGACTAAGCCTCTTCCACGAGCAAAACATGATCAACACCAAGACTCCATGGGTGTTAGAATCATTACTGTGTAATCTAGATTACTGACTCTAGTGCAAGTAGGAGACTGAAGGAAATATGCCCTAGAGGCAATAATAAAGTTATTATTTATTTCCTCACATCATGATAAATGTTTATTATTCATGCTAGAATTGTATTAACCGGAAACATGATACATGTGTGAATACATAGACAAACTTAATGTCACTAGTATGCCTCTACTTGACTAGCTCATTAATCAAAGATGGTTAAGTTTCCTAACCATAGACATGTGTTGTCATTTGATTAAAGAGATCACATCATTAGGAGAATGATGTGATTGACCTGACCCATTCCGTTAGCCTAGCACTTGATCGTTTAGTATGTTGCTATTGCTTTCTTCATGACTTATACAAAGTTCCTAAAACTATGAGATTATGCAACACCCGTTTACCAGAGGAACACTTTGTGTGCTTCCAAACGTCACAACGTAACTGGGTGATTATAAAGGAGCTCTACAGGTGTCTCCAAAGGTAGATGTTGAGTTGGCGTATTTCGAGATTAGGTTTTGTCACTCCGATTGTCGGAGAGGTATCTCTGGGCCCTCTCGGTAATGCACATCACTATAAGCCTTGCAAGCAATGTGGCCAATGAGTTGGTTACAAAATGATGCATTACGTAACGAGTAAAGAGACTTGCCGATAACGAGATTGAACTAGGTATTGGATACCGACGATCAAACCTCGGTAAGTAACATACCGATGACAAAGGGAACAATGTATGTTGTTATGCAGTTTGACCGATAAAGATCTTCGTAGAATATGTAGGAGCCAATATGAGCATCCAGGTTCCACTATTGGTTATTGACCGGAAACAGTTCTAGGTCATGTCTACATAGTTCTCGAACCCGTAGGGTCCGCACGCTTAAAGTTACGATGACAGTTTTATTATGAGTTTATATGTTTTGATGTACCGAAGGTTGTTCGGAGTCCCGGATGTGATCACGGACATGACGAGGAGTCTTGAAATGGTCGAGGCATAAAGATTGATATATTGGAAGCCTATATTTGGATAACAGAATCGTTCTGGCAGAAATGGGGATTTTGTCGGAGTACCGGGGGGTTACCGGACCCCCCCCCCCGGGGGTTAATGGGCCTACATGGGCCATGAGGGAGAAGAGGAAGGGCCGTCCAGGGCAAGCCGCGCGCCCCCTCTCCCCGTAGTCCGAATAGGACAAGGAGGTGGGGGCGGCGCCTCAAGGAAATATGCCCTAGAGGCAATAATAAAGTTATTATTTATTTCCTTATTTCATGATAGATGTTTATTGTTCATGCTAGAATTGTATTAACCGGAAACATAATACATGTGTGAATACATAGACAAACATAATGTCACTAGTATGCCTCTACTTGACTAGCTCATTAATCAAAGATGGTTAAGTTTCCTAACCATAGACATGAGTTATTATTTGATTAACGGGATCACATCATTAGGAGAATGATGTGATTGAATTGACCCATTCCGTTAGCTTAGCACTTGATCGTTTAGTATGTTGCTATTGCTTTCTTCATGACTTATACATGTTCCTGTAACTATGAGATTATGCAACTCCCGTTTATCATAGGAACACTTTGGGTGCTACCAAATGTCACAACGTAACTGGCTGATTATAAAGGAGTACTACAGGTGTCTCCAAAGGTACATGTTGGGTTGGCGTATTTCGAGATTAGGTTTTGTCACTCCGATTGTTGGAGAGGTATCTCTGGGCCCTCTCGGTAATGCACATCACTATAAGCCTTGCAAGCAATGTGACTAATGAGTTAGTTGCGGGATGATGCATTATGTAACGAGTAAAGAGACTTGCCGGTAACAAGATTGAACTAGGTATTGGATACCGATGATCGAATCTCGGGTAAGTAACATACCGATGACAAAGGGAACAACGTATGTTGTTATGCGGTTTAACCGATAAAGATCTTCGTAGAATATGTAGGAGCCAATATGAGCATCCAGGTTCCGCTATTGGTTATTGACCGAGAATAGTTCTAGGTCATGTCTACATAGTTCTCGAACCCATAGGGTCCGCACGCTTAAGGTTTCGATGACAATTTTATTATGAGTTTATGAGTTTTGATGTACCGAAGGAGTTCGGAGTCCTGGATGAGATCAGGGACATGACGAGGAGTCTCGAAATGGTCGAGACGTAAAGATCGATATATTGGACAACTATATTCGGAGTTCGGAAAGGTTCCGAGTGATTCGGCTATTTCTCGGAGTACCGGAGAGTTACGGGAATTCGCCGGGGAGTATATGGGCCTTATTGGGCTTTAGGGGAAAGAGAGAGGAGAGGTTGGGCGCCCCCCCAAGGCCTAGTCCGAATTGGACTAGGGGGAGGGGCTGCGCCCCCTCCTTCCTTCTCTTCTCTTCCCCCTTTCCTTGACTCCTACTCCTACTACTTGGAAGGGGGGAATCCTACTCCCGGTGGGAGTAGGACTCCTCCTTGGTGCGCCTCCTCCTAGGCCGGCCACCCCCTCCCTTGCTCCTTTATATACGGGGGCAGGGGGGCACCCCAGAACACACAAGTTGATCTACGGATCGTTCCTTAGCCGTGTGCGGTGCCCCCCTCCACCATATTCCACCTCGGTCATATCGTCGCGGAGTTTAGGTGAAGCCCTGCGCCGGTAGAGCATCATCATCGTCACCACGCCGTCGTGCTGACGGAACTCATCCCCGAAGCTTTGCTGGATCGGAGCCCGGGGATCGTCAACGAGCTGAACGTGTGCTGAACTCGGAGGTGCCGTACGTTCGGTACTTGGATCGGTCGGGTCGTGAAGACGTACGACTACATCAACCGCATTGTCATAACGCTTCCGCTTACGGTCTACGAGGGTACGTGGACAACACTCTCCCCTCTTATTGCTATGTCATCACCATGATCTTGCGTGTACATAGGAATTTTTTTGAAATTACTACGTTTCCCAACAGTGGCATCCGAGCCTGGTTTTATGCGTAGATGTCATATGCACGAGTAGAACACAAGTGAGTTGTGGGAGATACAAGTCATACTGCTTACCAGCATGTCATACTTTGGTTCGGCGGTATTGTGAGATGAAGCGGCCCGGACCGACATTACGCGTACGCTTACGCGAGACTGGTTTCACCGTTACGAGCACTCGTGCTTAAAGGTGGCTGACGGGTGTCTGTCTCTCTCACTTTAGCTGAATCGAGTGTGGCTACGCCCGGTCCTTGCGAAGGTTAAAACAACACTAACTCGACGAACTATCGTTGTGGTTTTGATGCGTAGGTAAGAACGATTCTTGCTAAGCCCGTAGCAGCCACGTAAAATTTGCAACAACAAAGTAGAGGACGTCTAACTTGTTTTTGCAGGGCATGTTGTGATGTGATATGGTCAAGACGTGATGCTATATTTTATTGTATGAGATGATCATGTTTTGTAACCGAAGTTATCGGCAACTAGCAGGAGCCATATGGTTGTCGCTTTATTGTATGAAATGCAAACGCCCTGTAATTGCTTTACTTTATCACTAAGCGGTAGCGATAGTCGTAGAAGCAATAGATGGTGTAACGACAACGATGCTACGATGGAGATCAAGGTGTCACGCCGGTGACGATGGTGATCACGACGGTGCTTCGAAGATGGAGATCACAAGCACAAGATGATGATGGCCATTCATATCACTTATTTTGATTGCATGTGATGTTTATCTTTTATGCATCTTATCTTGCTTTGATTGACGGTAGCATTATCAAGAAGTGTTCTCCCTGAGTATGCCGTTGCCAAAGTTCGTCGTGCCCAGACACCACGTGATGATCGGGTGTGATAAGCTCTACGTCCATCTACAACGGGTGCAAGCCAGTTTTGCACACGCGGAATACTCAGGTTAAACTTGACGAGCCTAGCATATGCAGATATGGCCTTGGAACACGGAGACCGAAAGGTCGAGCGTGAATGATATAGTAGATATGATCAACATAGTGATGTTCACCATTGAAAACTACTCCATCTCACGTGATGATCGGTTATGGTTTAGTTGATTTGGATCACGTAATCACTTAGATGACTAGAGAGATGACTGTCTAAGTGGGAGTTCTTAAGTAATATGATTAATTGAACTTAAATTTATCATGAGCTTAGTCCTGGTAGTATTTTGCAAATTATGTTATAGATCAATAGCTCGCGTTGTTGCTTTCATATGTTTATTTTGATATGTTCCTAGAGAAAACTGTGTTGAAAGATGTTAGTAGCAATGATGCGGATTGGATCCGTGATCTGAGGTTTATCCTCATTGCTGCACAGAAGAATTATGTCCTTAATGCACCGCTAGGTGACAGACCTATTGCAGGAGCAGATGCAGACATTATGAACGTTTGGCTAGCTCAATATGATGACTACTTGATAGTTTAGTGCACCATGCTTAACGGCTTAGAATCGGGACTTCAAAGATGTTTAACGTCATGGACCATATGATATATTCCAGGAGTTGAAGTTAATATTTTAAGAAAATACCCGAGTTGAGAGATATGAAGTCTCCAACAAGTTCTATAGCTAAAAGATGGAGGAGAATCGCTCAACTAGTGAGCATGTGCTCAGATTGTCTGGGTACTTCAATCGCTTGAATCAAGTGGGAGTTAATCTTCCAGATAAGATAGTGATTGACAGAGTTCTCTAGTCACCATCACCAAGTTAATAGAACTTTGTGATGAACTATAGTATGCAAGGGATGACGAAAATGATTCCCGATCTCTTCGTGATGTTGAAATCGATGAAGGTAGAAATCAAGAAAGAGCATCAAGTGTTGATGGTTGACAAGATCACTAGTTTCAAGAAAAGGGCAAAGGGAAAGAAAGGGGAACTTCAAGTAGAATGACAAAAAAGTTGTCACTCCCACGAAGAAGCCCAAAGCTGAACCAAAGCCTGAAACTGAGTGCTTACACTGCAAAGGAAATGGTCACTGGAAGCGGAAATGCCCTGAATATTTGGTGGATAAGAAGGATGGCAAAGTGAACAAGGGTATATTTGATATACAGGTTATTGATGTGTGCCTTACTAGTGTTTATAGTAGCCCCTGAGTATTTGATACTTGTTCGGTTGCTAAGATTAGTAACTCGAAACAGGAGTTACAGAATAAACAGAGACTAGTTGAAGGGGAAGTGATGATGAGTGTTGGAAGTAGTTCCAAGATTGATATGATCATCATCGCACACTCCCTATACTTTCGGGATTAGTGTTAAACCTAAATAAATGTTATTTGGCGTTTGCGTTGAGCATGAATATGATTTGATCATGTTTATTGCAATACGGTTATTCATTTAAAGTCAGAGAATAATTGTTGTTCTGTTTACATGAATAAGACCTTCGATGGTCATACACCCAATGAACATAGTTTGTTGGATCTCGATTGTAGTGATACACATATTCATAATATTGATGCCAAAAGATGAAAAGTTAATAATGATAGTGCAACTTGTTTGTGGCATTGCCGTTTGGGTCATATCGGTGTAAAGCGCATGAAGAAACTCCATAAAGATGGATTTTTGGAATCACTTGGTTATGAATCATTTGATGCTTGCGAACCGTGCCTTTTGGGCAAGATGACTAAAACTCCGTTCTCCGGAACAATGGAACAAGCTACTGACTTATTGGAAATAATACATACCGATGTATGTGATCCAATGAGTGTTGATGCTCATGGCAAGTATCGTCATTTTCTGACCTTCACAAGATGATTTGAGCAGATATGGGTATATCTACTTGATGAAACATAAGTCTGAAATAGTTGAAAGGTTCAAAGAATTTCAGAGTGAAGTGGAAAAATCATCGTAACAAGAAAATAAAGTTTCTGCGATCTGATCGCGGAGACGAATATTTGAGTTACGAGTTTGGTCTTCAATTAAAATAATGTGGAATAGTTTCACAGCTCACGCCACCTGGAACACCACAACGTTATGGTGTGTCCGAACGTCGTAACCGCACTTTATTGGATATGGTGCGATCTATGATGTCTCTTACTGATTTACCATTATCGTTTTGGGGTTATGCATTAGAGACAGCTGCATTCACGTTAAAAGGGCACCATCTAAATCCGTTGAGACGACATCGTATGAACTATGGTTTAGAAGTAAACCTAAGCTGTCGTTTCTTAAAGTTTGGAGTTGTGATGCTTATATGAAAAAGGTTTTCAACCTGATAAGCTCGAACCCAAATCGGAGAAGTGCGTCTTCATAGAATACCCAAAGGAAACTATTGGGTACTCCTTCTATCACAAATCCAAAGGCAAAACATTCGTTGCTAAGAATGGATCCTTTCTAGAGAAGGAGTTTCTCTCGAAAGAAGTGAGTGGGAGGAAAGTAGAACTTGATGAGGTAACTGTACCTACTCCCTTATTGGAAAGTAGTTCATCACAGAAATCTTTTTCTATGACTACTACACCAATTAGTGAGGAAGTTAATGATGATGATCATGAAACTTCAGATTAAGTTACTACAGAACCTTGTAGGTTTTCCAGAGTAAGATCCGCACCAGAGTGGTACGGTAATCCTGTTCTGGAATTTATGTTACTAGACCATGACGAACCTATGCACTATGAAGAAGCAATAGTGAGCCCAGATTCCGCAAAATGGCTTGAGGCCTTGAGATCTGAGATGAGATCCATGTATGAAAACAAAGTATGGACTTTGATTGACTTGCCCAATGATCGGTGAGACATTAAGATTAAATGGATCTTCAAGAGGAAGACGGACGCTGATAGTGTTACTATCTACAAAGCTAGAATTGTCGCAAAAGGTTTTCGACAAGTTCAAGGTGTTGACTATGATGAGAGTTTTTCACTCGTATCTATGCTTAAGTCTGTCTGAATCATGTTAGCAATTGCCGCATTTTATGAAATCTGGCAAATGGATAAACAAAACTGCATTCCTTAATGGATTTATTAAAGAAGAGTTGTATATGATACAACCAGAAGGTTTTGTCAATCATAAAGGTGCTAACAAATTGTGCAAGCTCCAGCAATCCATCTATGGACTGGTGCAAGCATCTCAGAGTTGGAATATACGCTTTGATAAGTTGATCAAAGCATATAGTTTTATACAGACTTGCGGTGAAGTCTGTATTTACAAGAAAGTGAGTGGGAGCACTACAACATTTCTGATAAGTATATGTGAATGACATATTGTTGATCGGAAATAATGTAGAATTATTCTGCAAAGCATAAAGGAGTGTTTGAAAGGAGTTTTTTCAAAGAAAGACCTCGGCAAAGCTACTTACATATTGAGCATCAAGATCTATTGAGATAGATCAAGACGCTTGATAAGTTTTTCAAAAAGTACATACCTTGTCAAGATTTTGAAGTAAGTTCAAAATGGAACAGTCAAAGAAAGAGTTCTTGCCTGTGTTGCAAATGTGTGAAATTGAGTAAGACTCAAGACCCGACCACGGCAAAAAATAGAAAGAGAATGGAAGTCATTCCCTATGCATCAGTCATAGGTTCTATAAAAGTATGCCATGCTATGGACCAGACCTATTGTATACTCTGCCCTGGTTTGGCAAGAGAGTACAATAGTGATCTAGGAGTAGATCACTGGACATTGGTCAAAATTATCTTTAGTAGAATAAGGATATGTTTCTCGATTATGGAGGTGATAAAAGAGTTCGTCGTAAAAGTTACAATGATGCAAGCTTTTACACCGATCCAGATGACTCTAAGTCTCAATCTGGATACATATTGAAAGTGGGAGCAATTAGCTAGAGTAGCTCCGTGCAAAGCATTGTAGACATAGAATATTTGCAAAATACATACGACTCTGTAATATGACAGACCCGTTGACTAAACTTCTCTCACGAGCAAAACATGATCATACCTTAGTACTCTTTGGGTGTTAATCACATAGCAATGTGAACTAGATTATTGACTCTAGTAAACCCATTGGGTGTTGATCACATGACGATGTGAACTATGGGTATTAATCACATACAGATGTGAATATTGGTGTTAAATCACATGATGATGTGAACTAGATTATTGACTCTAGTGCAAGTGGGAGACTAAAGGAAATATGCCCTAGAGGCAATAATGAAGTTATTATTTATTTCCTTATTTCATGATAAATGTTTATTATTCATGCTAGAATTGTATTAACCGAAAACATAATACATGTGTGAATACATAGACAAACATAATGTCACTAGTATGCCTCTACTTGACTAGCTCATTTATCAAAGATGGTTAAGTTTCCTAACTATAGACATGAGTTGTTATTTGATTAACGGGATCACATCATTAGGAGAATGATGTGATTGACTTGACCCATTCCGTTAGCTTAGCACTTGATCGTTTAGTATGTTGCTATTGCTTTCTTCATGACTTATACATGTTCCTGTAACTATGAGATTATGCAACTCCCGTTTACCGGAGGAACACTTTGGGTGCTATCAAATGTCACAACCTAACTGGGTGATTATAAAGGAGTACTACAGGTGTCTCCAAAGGTACATGTTGGGTTGGCGTATTTCGAGATTAGGTTTTGTCATTCCGATTGTCGGAGAGGTATCTCTGGGCCCTCCCGGTAATGCACATCACTATAAGCCTTGCAAGCAATGTGACTAATGAGTTAGTTGCGGGATGATGCATTATGTAACGAGTAAAGAGACTTGCCGGTAACAAGATTGAACTAGGTATTGGATACTGACGATCGAATCTCGGGTAAGTAACATACCGATGACAAAGGGAACAACGTATGTTGTTATGCGGTTTGACCGATAAAGATCTTCGTAGAATATGTAGGAGCCAATATGAGCATCCAGATTCCGCTATTGGTTATTGACCGAGAATAGTTCTAGGTCATGTCTACATAGTTCTCGAACCCGTAGGGTCCGCACGCTTAAGGTTTCGATGACAGTTTTATTATGAGTTTATGAGTTTTGATGTACCGATGGAGATCGGAGTCCTGGATGAGATCGGGGACATGACGAGGAGTCTCGAAATGATCGAGACGTAAAGATCGATATATTGAACGACTATATTCGGAGTTCGGAAAGGTTCCGCGTGATTCGGGTATTTTTCGGAGTACCGGAGAGTTACGGGAATTCGCCGGGAAGTATATGGGCCTTATTAAGCTTTAGGGGAAAGAGATAGGAGAGGTTGGGCGCCCCCCCAAGGCCTAGTCTGAATTGGACTAGGGGGAGGGGCTGCGCCCCCTCCTTCCTTCTCTTCTCTTCCCCCTTTCCTTGACTCCTACTCCTACTACTTGGAAGGGGGGGAATCCTATTCTCGGTGGGAGTAGAACTCCTCCTTGGTGCGCCTCCTTCTAGGTCGGCCACCCCCTCCCTTGCTCCTTTATATACGGGAGGGGGGCACCCCAGAACACACAAGTTGATCTACGGATCGTTCCTTAGCCGTGTGCGGTGCCCCCTCCACCATATTCCACCTCGGTCATATCGTCGCGGAGTTTAGGCGAAGCCCTGCGCCGGTAGAGCATCATCATCGTCATCACGCCGTCGTGCTGACGGAACTCATCCCCGAAGCTTTGCTGGATCGGAGCCCGGGAATCGTCAACGAGCTGAACGTGTGCTGAACTCGAAGGTGCCGTACGTTCGGTACTTGGATCGGTCGGATCGTGAAGACGTACGACTACATCAACCGGGTTGTCATAACGCTTCCGCTTACGGTCTACGAGGGTACGTGGATAACACTCTCCCCTCTCGTTGCTATGTCATCACCATGATCTTGCGTGTACGTAGGAATTTTTTTGAAATTACTACGTTCCCCAACAGCACCCTCCTTTCCTCTTTCCCCTCCCCTCTTTCCTTCTCCACCAAGGCAAGAGGGGGGAGTCCTGCTCCCGGTGGGAGTAAAACTCCCCCAGGCGCACAGGGGGCCGGCCGCACCTCCCCCTCCCTCCTTTATATACCGGGCAGGGGGGCACCCATAGACACACAAGTTGATCTTCGTGATCGTTCCTTAGCCGTGTGCGGTGCCCTCCTCCACCATATTCCACCTTGGTCATATCGTTGCAGTTTTTAGGCGAAGCCCTGCGTCAGTAGAACATCATCATCGTCACCACGCCGTCGTGCTGACGGAACTCATCCCCGACACCCTGCTGGATCAGAGTCCGGCGATCGTCATCGAGCTGAACGTGTGCTGAACACAGAGGTGCCGTACGTTCGGTGCTTGGATCGGTCGGATCGTGAAAACGTACGACTACATCAACCACGTTGTCATAACGCTTCCGCTTTCGGTCTACGAGGGCACCTGGACACACTCTCTCCTCTCGTTGCTATGCATCACCATGGTCTTGCGTGTACGTAGGAAATTTTTTGAAATTACTATGTTCCCCAACATGAAGCACATATGTGCAATACTTATCGGTGAAAACAACTCATGTAATTAGATGAATTTGTGTTTCTTTAACGGGGAAGGCGCCAATGGCGCCAACTTCATTCAACTAAGTAGCAGTGTACAACATGAATTACAACTACCTGGATGTTAGAAGTAGGCAGTGTGGAGATGACAAGACAAGTTGAGTGAGAATGAGCTAAACTAAAACAACTAAAAACATGTCCTGTTGATCTTGTCAGAATATGATGAGCTGGGCTATCCCATTCATCTCCTTTGATATATTGTACACCTGCAATTTTAATTGTTGAGTGGTATTGTAGAACTCTGCAATGGGCTTCCTGATTGTAAAATGGCTCTACTTTTGTATTTATCATTACCATCCATCAAAATTTAATAAATGGATATAAGAAGTGTCGAATTCTTATGACAGTTCCTAATTATGTTATATTTGTCTTTCTGATTCTCCTTTGATACCTCTTTCCACCGCCACATAGCCTTTCCTCCTACTTCTATCCAATTGAACACCTTAGTGCGAACCGCAGAAAATAATAATCATCCGCAAAGATGAAAGGAGCTACTCAATGGCACAACTGGGGAGATTAGTAATCAGCAGCAAGTATGGAAGGAGCTATTTTTTGGTCGAGCTTGTAACATTCTTTCAGTCATCTAGTCCATTATTCATAAGACAACCACGCGGAAAATGCCCAAAGTAATAATCCCAAAATTAGCAGCAACAGATGCAAACATGCACTTAAGGAGAAGCTCCACTAATACTTTGATCATGGAACATTTGGCAATAGCATATTATCTCTACAAAACTGTTATATAAATACATTGTACAAGGAGTAATGTATGGGAAAAGAAGGAATCAAACTAAGTTGAAAAGAAGAACACAACAAAACCATATATCATGTGGAAGCCCAATCACTTTGGGCACGCAGATCAGATTCGCCAATAATCCTTTTAATAGGAAAAAAAGGTAAAAAAATCAGTGAAATATCACACCACATATGTATACTTCTTATTCATAGATTAAAATTATTCCTTATAATTAATCCCTATATTTTAGGGTGATAAGACTGCATGCACAAATTCTCAATAGATACCCTAGACATTTATACAAAAAAATTGATGTTGAATCTATCGTACTATGAGAAGAAAAATACAATGGGAAGGCCAAAAATACCTACTCAAAATTTATGTGTTGAATTTTGCCTTCCGCGACTCTAATTTGCTGAATTTGGCCTTCTGCAACTCTTAGTAGATCTGAAGACAAGGGGCACAAAATTATATCAAAGATAAGCTGAACTCTCTGCTAATTTAGGAGATCCTCTTTTTCTATGAAGAAGTGAGTGTTCCCCAAAATTATGAAGCCTGTATTGATGCATATAGAACCTAAGGAACACTATAATGAGGCTGAAATAACAGGCTAGAAATAATCAATCTCAAAATAAGATTTGTAATTAAAACGCTAGGTCTAAGACTTAGGTAACCAATATGCACTCAAGTAACATGAGAGTAGGCTACTGGTTCAAGATCCAAGTTTTTTTTGGTTTGGAGCTATGATGTATAGAACAAGATGGTGTTTTCTTCAGCAAGGAGTACAAAACCAAGCATCAGCGAGGGGCGAGAGGAGCGAAGCTGTCCAGTAACCTAGTCCAGCGTAGTGGCTGCTCCATCCTAGCTTCCGGTTAGAACTTGCAAGAAGTACTGAAAAATTGACCGATCTGTAAAATAGTATCTCGTACCAAAAACAGCAGGTAGCCGGCAGCGTCGATGTCTACCTAGCTTTTATGTATGGGCATTAAAAAAAGACTGATCTTCTGGTGTTCAGTTGTGTGCTGCAGCAGAGGGTGGGCAGGGTGGGAGACACCAAGCCTGAGGTTTGCACCGACGCACGGTCTAGCACGATCTGCAATCGTGCTCTCTGGCTGCAACAACGCACAATGAAGGCAGCCGAGATGCCGTCCTTGGCGTCGCTGGAACAAATCCACAGGAGCAAGATCAAGATGAACAAATACACTAACCATGGGCTGAATATGCCTATCAATAGGGCAGCCCAACAACTCATCTGCAAAAGAAAAAACATGAACGAAACTGAGAAAAAAGAAGAAAGCCAAGCCCAATAACCAAAAATGTGATGAACCAAACATAGATAGATACACACACGAGAAGATGGATCAAGAGGACGCTTCCCCCGGAGAATCTCCTGCCGCCGCCAGCGTGCTTCATTAGGATCTGGAGCTAACACGAAGACTACACAACAAATATGAACACAACACGTACAACAGCAAAACTACCTTCAACCTTTAAAAACATACCCGGAACAGATGCAGCGCCGATCGGAACAGCCGGGCTAGAAGATCTGTGGTAGAAGCACAACAGAACCATGAGCAGATCCACCGACCAGCCATATGACAACCTCAAAAAAAACCGAGACAGAGAAAAGATAGAACAACACGAGACCATACATGCACACGTACATTGCGTCCATCGCTGATTCTGCCACCACCTCCTCCTGGTTTGCTTCTCCAACAAAAAACACTGATATCTACGCAAAGAATTATGGGAAAAGCTGGGGATACTTGAGGAGCAAGAATTGGACCCAAGAGGAACTTACTAAGGTAGATTTAAGTGAAGAACCTGCAGGTCAAGGTTGTGGTGGGGAACTTGGGAGAAGCCCCTGTAGGTCAGGGCAGCGGATGCCCTGTAAGCACGCTGCTAACCCTCATGTAACGCCACTGCCCCAGAGTGTTGCTCCTGCCGATCTGCACAACGGCGGCACGACATCAACCGGGGAGGAGAAGTAAGATGGAAAGGGGAAGGAAAGAGAGGAGGAGGAAGAGCAAGAGATACCTGGGTAAGAGCCTAAGAGGACACCGTGCCATGCCGCGGCGCTGCTCTATTCTCGTCGCGCCGCACGCTGCTGCCGTATTCTCGCCGAACTGCTGCTTTTGCAAGAGATGGGGTATTTTATCCTCCTACGAAAGCGGTGCAGATGGTTCGCGAATAGCCTCGGCGCTATAAAAAAATCAAAACGAATCCAGAACTGAATCGTGGCAAACGAAGAAACTACCAGTCAAAGCCACAGGAAACGTACGTGGCACACGATCGATACCCAGGTAAAGCGGCGACCGACATAGTAGGTAAACGAAACGTGCAAAACGCCTAATAATCAGGTAAAAAATAGAGCACGTAAGTACTCCCCATCACACGCGTCGTGCTAACAAGGGCCGCAAAAAAAGTTCAAAAAAACAGAAAAATGAAACCCTTACGGACCTAGTCTTCTTAATATTACGGTAGGCACGCTAGGCCAGGCCCATGCGAGTGCGCTGTGGGCGACCCTCATTTTGGGTTCTAAATAAGCGATGTATAGCAACGCGCACATTCTACTCCACTGGCTAGGCCCAAAAAGGAACCGTGTGGGAGATAGAGAAATCAACCCCGTTGGCCTTCATCAGTCGGTTTGACTCCATGCTAGTACTAGGGAAATCGTCGTCACCCCAAACGCTGCCACCACCAATATTCAATCGGAAAGTGTTCAATATTTAAGGCAAAAACAATGCCGAGACAAAAAAGGAATCGGTTTTTTTGTTTCTTCATGGCGAAAGAGGCAACGGTGTTGATGGGACAAGTAAATGGGCTGGCACAACGTTTTTACATCATCTATTGGAGGCACCTACTCCCACAGAAACTAAAGGGATAATAGCAAAGAAAATCATAGAGCAATCGCGTTCAACTGTAAAAAAAAGCAGCGCACCGGACAATTGGACGACCCAGGAAAAGCTGCCGCTAAGGTATCCAGCAATCCCGAATTTTCAAAAACAAAATTAGACAAATCGTCATTCACGCTTTTGTAACAGCCTATAAGTCAGTTAAAACTCCAGAGGATCTGAACCTGCTTGATTCTACACGTTCCACGGCCGTGCATTGTCAAAGGTATGCTTTCATCCGTGGATATAAGATTGTAATGCAATTACAAAGTTTCCACTTCCAACATTCTGTAATGTTTCAAAGCATATTCAGTGGCAAGAGTTGATTTGACCTTCAGATCAAATGTCTCGCTGTCCCGCAAATTCTTCAAGGTCTCAAATCGACCAATAAGTTAACTAGATCACAAGGACTGAAATTCAAACGAAAAAAAAAAATAAATAGCAGCACACAGACGGTACGTCAGAACGAACACTTTTACAGGAAGAAGAGGTAAACAGTCCCTCGGTGACAAAAAGAAACAAGTGTTGAACATCATCACCCTCATGATAAATTCTGAAGTATTAAGCCTTCGCATCATCGCCCTCACTGTGATTCTGAGAAGAAATGCCAGCATTTGAGCCCCAAGCACCCCTCTGAAACATGAGTAAGGTTCAAATACAAGACAATGGGACTTTCATCAACCCATTCCAGAAAAAGGAAGGGTCTGAGTCTTCATTATTTTCTTTTCCTCAAAGAAAGATAAGGTGCACAGACAGTTTAATCATGTCATTAAATTGTGAATTCAAAGCTCAAATAAGGAAGTAGGAAATGAAAAATTCGACGTTAATCAATCAATCCATGGTTACTACTCTGATGTTCTTCAGAACTTCTTATGTTAATTTGTCTGAGTAGGGCATTTTGGAGACCGAGCTCCATCAAGGACTTCAAAATTTTCAAAATTCAAACCTTTTAGTTTCAAAGAATTCTGAAAAAACAAACACATGTATACAAGGATGTAATGTGTCTGTGTGTAAAATTTCAGGATCAAACACCTTGAATTGCGAGCTGCACAAAATAAAAAATATCATGGACTTTGAGGATGAACACTACATATGCTAAAAAGCCCCAGTTTTTTTTTTGTAGCTCGCATTTTAACGTTTTTCGACCTGAAATTTTACACACATGTACATTATGTCTTTAGGTATATGTGTATTTGTTTTCAGAATTTTTTGAAAGTGAAAAGTTTGGATTTTGAAGTTATCAAATTAAGGCCTTCATGGAGCTCGGTCTCCATTTGGCATTTTCGAATTTGTCTGCCATATATAGGTGTATGATATAGAACAATTTTAAGTACCTCTTTAATGCAGTACTTGATAGCAACCAAAGTATAACCTATAATTCGATGCCCTGTCAGCAGAGCCATGCTCAATTAACCATTATTCACTGAGTGTGCTAGCAAACGTTTAAGAATGGAACTGCAGACAATAACATGCAATTCAAAGAAGATAAAATTTACAGTTTGGCATATCTATATCTATATGCGTAGGTCTGAAAATATAAACACCTAAAGTGTTTTGCAATGAAACCCATCTCACAAATTTAGGGCACCTACATAAACCTTGATAAAAAAATATTTCTTATTGATGTAAGATTGATGTAAGATATGTTGACTGTGTGATACCTAATTGACAGCCCAATGAACACAGTAACTAGACAACTTGCAAAGTTAGCACAAAGAACTAAATCACAAGTGCATGCATAAATTAAAATATGGGATGGAAAATAATTGTATTGCAGGGGAGGCCATTCATTTGTATGGAGAGAGGTAACAATATTATCTTGCTTATAGTTGCTTATTTATGGTGGAAGAGATTAAAACAGATATAGGAGACAAGAACTAGCAAGCTATAGCAGAAAGAAAAAACATGAATAAATTAGACCAAATGTAAACCTTTACCTGATTTTCTACAGCACTAAGTATCACACTCATGATACTCTTTGAAGCCTCCCTCGATGCCTGTAGACAGGTTAACTTTATTAATTTGACATGTTTCAAGGAAAAGTCCTCAATGATCTGGCTTGTAAATTTATAACACTATACCTTCATAAATATCCAAACAAGCAGATAAATTTTCCCTATCTTGCTTATGTGCCACACAATTAAGCCGCCGGAGGGGCCTTGGTTGCTGGAGTCTCGTGCAAAACATGACCAATGATGAGGGTACACTTAAACAATCATTACATCTTCTGCTTTTCAAATGATCATTGAATATATAAACTTAAAATTTGAAAATAAAAGCTACGCTGACTTTCGTTTAGATAAAGAATTACCTGATTTGGAAGGCTTGGACATATTTGATTGATTTTCATGCCTATATCCTGTCGAATCGCATCATCCAAGATACGCGACAGCAGACCATGAAGGCGAGTCCACAATTTTTCATAATCAGAGAGCTGGTGCTCCCATGCCTCCCACTTCTTCAATTCCCAGCCTTCCCGTTGTTTTGGCCTACGCGCAATGGCAGTCTTCTTGTATACATCTAAACGTACAAGTGACTTCACACAGATATAGGATTGCATGTTGTCAGGCTTGTGGGGACTGAAATCTAACAGCTTTGCCATCTTACACAATTTAGTATTGAAGTTCTCCCCGAGCAACTCATAGGAATATAGGTTGCCATCGCGACGTTGCAGTATGATCTTATTCATGTGAACCAAATTTGGACCCGGAATGTAAAGAGTACTGAATATTGTACTTCAGGCTCCACCTTTGCTCCGTTTTGTTCTCAAGTTCCCAGATCTGCAGCGTACCAACAAGCCTTCTGGGAAGAGAAGGACAGGCTTGAGCAGTTGCTATACATATCTTCCTAT
Source organism: Triticum dicoccoides (assembly GCF_002162155.2). Classification (NCBI taxonomy): domain Eukaryota; kingdom Viridiplantae; phylum Streptophyta; class Magnoliopsida; order Poales; family Poaceae; genus Triticum; species Triticum dicoccoides. Next base: position 451,170,467 of record NC_041389.1, on the reverse strand, counting down.
CTATCTCTCTGATCCAGTACCGACGGGGACCGCCACCTGCACAATCTTCATGTACAGTTGCTGGCAGTTGTATCCGTGCAAAACTTTCTTCACTGAGATCAAAGGTCATAACTGCATGCTGCCAGTTAGCTACCATGTCTTCAATTAGCCAACACATTGTTCCATCAATATTGACTGCTCCAGAGCTTTTTACACAGTTTAAGCTTAGGGCTTCTGGAGTTTTGATGTCTCTCCATTTCTCATCACCAAGTGTGCAAACTTGAATGACGCTGAATCTGCTATTATTATGGGAGCGAGTGCTGCCCACAACAGGATCACCAAGGAAGTGTGTAATCTTGTATTCTTTTGTCAATGGGTGAAATCCAAAGTTGTAGAACAAGAAGTGATCACCCCTCAAATTCTTTACAGGTTTCTCAAGATGCAGGCATTCACCAGTTGCAAAGTTAGCTACCTTGAGTGTTGATGACTTTGTGTATAAGACAAGAAGCCCATTGCATGAACCACAAAGGAGATCGTCAGGCCCAATCACTGGCACTGCATATGTTGATGGCGGCCAGGCTTCGTCAATCAGGATAGCATCAGCAGGATGGGGCTCACCTGAGATTGACTCTTGTGGAAAGAATAGGAAGGCACATTGGGGCGCATCCTGGAGGTGAGAGGTGACAAACTGAGGATCTCGGATGATTTTGTGCCACTGCTTGCAAACACCAGTGCACCTCAACAAAGTGCTCACTGGAAGCTTCAAAAATATCCGCTCAATGAGTTCTCCTGGGAGACCGTTTATAATGCATTCCTCATCTCTTTGCTTCTTTGGTTTGGTTTCCTCAGAAGCCATAGTAAGCAATCTTGAGGAAGCCTAGGTACCAAATCCTTCTGTAGACACATTTAAAAACAATAGGGAGAAGTGAGTAAAGCTTATGATTAAAGTAATTTGCAGGAAAATAACATGAAGTTTAGGTAAAGTTTAACAGATGTTTTAGTTTATCTACTTAGAATTGGTAAAGAAGGAAGTAAGTGGCACCAGCTGTAGCAAACATGGAGCCCTGTGTTGCTACTGATCAATAACCATAAACAAATCGATACACATATGATGCCTGCAAAGTTGAAAAGACAAGCTAGCTTAAAACTAAAAGCATGGTGAGATACACATATCAAGGTGCATAGATGAAACACAAAGTGGGTGCGACACCGCTAAAATTTGCCGGCAAAATTCTAGCCACACGCCCCGAATGACACTCCGCACAACGAAATGTGTGCATCAGCGCAACACCCATACAACTTAGAGATAGCTTACATTGAGACATTGGATAAAACAAGCAGATAATGCATTGTTGGCATTGGAAAAGACATGCATCGACGACAAAGAGGACCAGTCATAGACAGCAATTTCTGCACCTTCTGTAAGTTTCAGCGGCTACGGTAGTATGCAGATGTATAAACAGTTCTCTGCTGTATTCCGGCGCCGTGGAACAGCAAAACAAGCGAAGGAACAAAATGATAACCAACATGAATCAATCGACGGATACTAGATGGAAAGCTTGCGAGTGCGCGCTCAGCGATTTGAGGGCGGCAAAAAATGGGGGGTCGGAGCTCACCGCCACCAAGTCGACCTGCAAGCCACCAAGAGACCCAAGACGAAAGGGAACCCCGCCGCCTCGCCTCGCCTCCCCTCCCTCGAGCACGCGAATCGCGAGGCCTCGCTTCGTCTCCCGCCGCAACAGGGCAGCCGGCAGCCGCGCCGCACGGGCTGTCGGTGTCTAGGGTTAGAGCGGGGAATGGAGATTGGGGAATATTTTTCGCGGTTCGCGCACGACTGCCGCCGCGATCGGGCGGGGAGTTGGCAAAGGAAAGCGCACGGCCCAGCACACCTTCTAGTTGGCAAAGGGCGCACGGTCCAGGAGGAGACGGCCTTTCCTTCTCATACGGTCTATCCCTCAAAAAAATTGGTTACTGAATTACCTAAAAAAAATTGGTTACTGAAAACTGATCAAAAAATTTGGTTACTGAATAATTGTATTTCCGCTATAAAAAATAGTGGAAAGGGGTAATGCCCAGTTGGAAGAAAAGAAAGAGAAAAGACACTCCACTGATTACGGAAAGGAAGCATTTTTTTCTAGATGAGCATTTTTGTTTTACTTTGCAAAGTGAAATGTCTCGGAAAAAGGCATCTTGAAATGTAGTTAAAAAAGCTGAAGATCCTACTAGAAGCCAAACTAAGCGATCAAAAATTGTATAGACGAGTGTTCATGCCTCATTAATCTGCACTTTTAGCTTCTTTTTCATTCTAGTGTCATGCACAAAAGCAGTGGCCTGGACTGGGTTGTGAGGCTAGGTTCCTTAGTTCATTGTAGCAACTTTTGCATTGTTTAGTACGGTGGCTAGTGTTTGGCCCGGGGCTTGCTCGGGCCCGGCCCGATCTTGGCACCGCCAATGGACAAAGGGACATCTTCTAATCAGGGGCGGAGCCAACGTTGTGTCATTGGGTTCAGATGAACTGCCTGACACGTACATGTATGTACTACTTATCAGGTTTGCACCCATTAAAAAATTGAGTCTGACCCAATCAGCTGCCAACTCATATGCATAGAACAATAAAAAAGGACCTGAAGGCCCATGAACAAATTAGTACCTCTCCTGCCCATTGCCGCCAGTTCGTTAATAGCCTATACATGGACGACATCTACATGCCTCTTCCTCGCTTCCCCAACTAGCCTTTCTCTCTCTCGTCTCACCTGTCGGCCGTCGCTTTGATCAGGGGCGAAGCCAACATTGTGTCTGTCGGCGTTCTGGATATGGGGGTATCCAGACTTGTCTGCCTGCGGCCCACCGCGTGGCTCCATCGACGGACTGGTACGACCCAGCTTCAGCATCAACGACTCAAGACCCTCGCGAGGGGCCAAGCCTCGCGAGGCGGACGACACCAAGACCCCCAAGGGGATCGACCTCCTAGGCTGGCTCCGAGGGGCGGAGAGTTCTATGCAAGGTGCACCTCACGAGGCTCAGTTGGCGTGAGCCATGACGACCAAGGCCAGGCGGGCGCCAGGCGGGCGTAGAGCGCCAGTTTCCTCTTCGGTGCAAGGGAGGCTGAAAGCACAATTGCTCCCTAGGTGGTTTTGGTAATTAATGTCAACATATCTCGTGTTGGACTAACACCTTTATCTAGTATGTTTCAGATAAGTTCAACAATGGAGTGGCATGACTAAAGGATGTGGGAACTCCTTCAAGATGCTAAGGATAAAGGATTGGCTCAAGCTTCAAGCTCAAGACTAGTCCTGGCCATCTCAGGCCCGACCCTGTCGGCCCACCCAGGCCCAGCCCTAAAATCCAGGGCCTAGGCCCGATGGGCTTGCCCATGGGCCGGGCTTGGGCCTGAGTTTTGAGCCCACCAGTAGGGCCTGGACAGGCTTGGGCTTGGCATATTGGCATTTTAAGGAAGAGGCCCGGCCCACGGCCCTAAGCCCTAAGGGCTTTTTAGGGCTTTTTACCATATGGGTCGGGCTTGGGCTTGAAAAGTAGGCCTAGTGATAGGGCTTGGGAGGGCCTGGGCCTCAGTTTTCTGCCGTGGGTTTTTTCAGGCCCGACCCGGCCCATGGCCAGATATACTCAAGACTCTTCATTTTACATTTTAGTGATCCAAGATCACATTGAGTCTATAGGAAAAGCCAATACTATCAGGAGGGATGAGGTGTTGCTTAATGAGCCTCTTGCTTCAAGTGCTTAGCGATATGCTCCAAAAAACCCTCAACTACTTTCCCACTTCCACACATATGTCCTAAACCTAAAGTCAAACTCGGCCCCACTGATTCTTTCTATCCGGCGCCATCGAGTTTTGATGACATAGCCACTGCCACAAACCCTAGGCAAATCGGTCTCACCGATAGGGATCTCGGTCTCACCGAGATGGGATTGTAATCTCTCTATGCATGTCCATTATCAAAATCGGTCTCACCGAGTTTGAGCAATCGGTACTACCGAGATTACAATGCAAACTTCCTGGTTGACTTATTACCAAAATTGGTCCCATCGAGTTTGAGTAATCGGTCCCACCGAGTTTGCCTGACCAACTCTCTGGTTAGCTAATTACCAAAATCGGTCCCACCGAGTTTGTGTAATCGGTCTTACCGAGATTACGTTAAGCCCTAACCCTAACCATATCGGTCCTACCGAGTTGCAGTCTGGTCCCACCGAAAATCCTAACGGTCACTAAATTTGCTAAATTGGTCTGACCGAGTTTGTTGATTCGGTCCCACCGAGTTTGGTAAATTGTGTGTAATGGTTAGATTTTGTGTGGAGGCTATATATACCCCTCCACCACCTCTTCATTCGTGGAGAGAGCCATCAGATCAAACCTACACTTCCAGCATCCTATCTCTGAGAGAGAACTACCTACTCATGTGTTGAGGCCAAGATATTCCATTCCTACCATATGAATCTTGATCTCTAGCCTTCCCCAAGTTGCTTTCCACTTAAATCTTCTTTCCACCAGATTCAAATCCTATGAGAGAGAGTTGAGTGTTGGGGAGACTATCATTTGAAGCACAAGAGCAAGGAGTTCATCATCAACGCACCATTTGTTACTTCTTGGAGGGTGGTGTCTCCTAGATTGGCTAGGTGTCACTTGGGAGCCTCCGACAAGATTGTGGAGTTGAACCAAGGAGTTTGTCAGGGCGAGGAGATCGCCTACTTCGTGAAGATCTACCGCTAGTGAGGCAAGTCCTTCATGGGCGACGACCATGGTGGGATAGACAAGGTTGCTTCTTCGTGGACCCTTCGTGGGTGGAGCCCTCCGTGGACTCGCGCAACCATTACCCTTCATGGGTTGAAGTCTCCATCAACGTGGATGTACGATAGCACCACCTATCGGAACCACGCCAAAAACATTCGTGTCTCAAATCGCGTTTGAATCCTCCAAACCCTTCCCTTTACATTCTTGCAAGTTGCATGCTTTACTTTCCGCTGCCCATATACTCTTGCATGCTTGCTTGCTATATGTTGTGAATGTTAAACTTGTGCCTAAACTCCACTTAAACTTAAGGAAATTTAAAAACTGCAACTTTGGTACTTAGTGTCTAATCACCCCCCCTCTAGACACCTCTTCTCAAGGTTCTACAAGTGGTATCAGAGCATTGGTCTCCATTTCCTTGGTTTAATCACCATTGGAGGAAGATGGATGAGTCTACTTTGGGGAGTCTTAGACATAGAGTGCCTATTCTTGATGGAGAGTATTTTCATGAGTGGAAAAATGAGATGCTTGTAATTTTCAATCAATATCATTTGAACAAGTACATTGCTAGCCCTTGTGCACCTCATGTTGATCCTATGCATCCTACCCATGATGAGTCAATTGACATGATTAGGAATCTTAGAACTGCCGGACTTATTATTAGAGGATTGCCTAGAAACTTGATTGGATGTTTGCCTACTCTTAAATGTGCCTACACTATATGAAAATTTCTTGAGGAACGATTTCCAGATTATTCTTTGAAAAATCTTGATGAAATTCTCCATAAGTCTATTGCTTTGAGTAAAATGAATACTAGTGATCCTATGTTTGGTGATCGTCTATTTGAGCTTACAAACCTTATGCGTGCCAAAGGAAATGTTGGTATTATTGGTGATATTATTTCCGAAGCTATAAAAATTCATAAGCAAGATCATTGTCAAACTCACTCTAACGAATCACCCTCTCTAGGATTTGATCCACCACATGATGATGTTGAACATGGATACTATGATGAGGATGATGATAGTGACTTCGACCTTGATGATGCGATGAGACATTTTGGTCTTATGGAAAATCTTCGGGGATATATGTCAGGAGGAACGAAATGGGTTCTTGATAGTGGATGTACCGATCACATGACCGGAGATAAAGACATGTTTCGTGAGCTTGCTGATAATGATAGTCCTCGAAAGTATGTCACTTTCGGTGACAACTCAAAGGGTAAGGTGGTTGGCCTCGGTAAGGTGGCCATATCACATGATAGCTCCATACAAAATGTTATGCTCGTTGAATCTCTTGGATACAACTTACTTTTAGTATCTAGACTTGCTGACTTTGGTTTCAATGTCTTATTTACTGAAGTTGATTGCCAAGTGTTTCGTCGAGACAATCATAAAATGGTCTTTACCGGTATACGTAGAGGTGATCTATACATTGTTTATTTCACTAAAAAGGCTCAACCTAAAACTTGCTTCATTGCTAAATCCTCAAAAGGTTGGTTATGGCATAGACGATTAGGTCATGTTGGTATGCGAAACCTTGACAAGCTTATTAAAGGGAATCATATCCTTGGAGTTAATGATGTCATATTTGATAAGGATAGACTTTGCAGTGCTTGTCAAGCAGGCAAACAGGTTGGAGGAAGGCATCCCTTGAAGAACATTATGACCACAAGGAGGCCACTCGAGCTACTTCATATGGATCTCTTTGGTCCCAACTCTTACAAGAGTCTCGGTGGAAATTCTTTTGGTCTAGTTATAGTTGATGATTTTTCACGATTTACGTGGGTGTTCTTTCTCGATGATAAATCGCAGGTCCATAAGATCTTCAAAAACTTCGCTAGGAAGGCCCAAAATCAATTTGAAGTGAAGATCAAGAAGGTTCGCAGCGACAACGGAACAGAGTTCAAGAATGCAAATGTGGACACCTTTCTTGACGAAGAAGGGATTTCACACGAGTTCTCGGCTACGTACACACCTCAACAAAATGGAGTTGTTGAGAGGAAGAACCGGACGCTCATCGAAATGGCGAGAACGATGCTTGATGAGTACAAGACACCGAAGCACTTTTGGGAAAAAGCGATTGAGACAGCTTTGTCATGCAACAAATCGCTTGTATCTTCACAAGCTACTCGGCAAGACGGCATACGAGCTCCTCACTGGTAACAAACCCCAAGTTGGATACTTTCGAGTATTCGGCTCAAAGTGCTACATTCTCGATAAGCATCATCGTTCTAAATTTGCTCCTAAGTCTCATGAAGGTTTCCTACTAGGTTATGGCTCAAACTCTCACACTTACCGTGTCTACAACAATTTCACCTGAAAGGTTGAAGAGACGGTAGATGTGAAGTTTGATGAATCTAACGGCTCGCAAGTAGAGCAATTGCCAATTGATGTAGGAGACAAAGATCCTTCGGAAGCAATCCAAGACTTGTCTATTGGCAAGGTCCATCCAACGGAGGTGAAGGAGAGTACCTCGTCCGTCCAAGTGGAAGCTTCTACTTCACGACAAGGTGAACCAAGAGTTGATACGGAAGCATCCACAAGTGGGACACACCAAGATGAAGAAAACGAGGAAGTGCATCAAGATGAACGTCAACAACCTCCTTCTCCACCACGACAAGAGAACGACAACGCCAACAATGAAGAAGGCCAAGAAGAAGAACAAGTTGAAGAAGATGTTCAACAAAGACCCAAGCAAAAGCTTTCACGAGTTCGAGCAAGAATTGCTAAAGATCATCCCGTCGAGCAAATCTATAATGACATTCAAACCGGGAGAATCACTCGCTCTAAAATTCGTCTAGCTAACTTTTGTGAAAACTATTCTTTCATCTCTAGCATTGAACCTATGAAGGTTGAAGAAGCATTGGAAGATCCGGATTGGATAAATGCTATGCATGAAGAGCTACACAACTTTGAGAGGAACCAAGTTTGGACATTGGTTGAGAAGCCCGACAACAACCACAACATCATCGGTACCAAATGGGTGTTTCGCAACAAGCAAGATGAAGATGGACAAGTAGTTTGCAACAAAGCACGTCTCGTCGCCCAAGGCTACACACAAGTCGAAGGTATGGACTATGGTGAGACTTATGCTCCCGTTGCTAGACTTGAGTCCATTCACATCTTACTTGCCTATGCTAATCATCATGATATCACCTTGTACCAAATGGACATTAAAAGTGCTTTTCTAAATGGTGAAATAGAGGAGGAAGTTTATGTTAAGCAACCTCCCGGCTTTGTCAATCTTAAGAAACCCAATCATTTTTACAAACTTCACAAAGCTCTTTATGGTCTTAAACAAGCTCCTGGAGCGTGGTATAAATGCTTGACCAAGTTCCTTATTGAAAAAGGCTTTGAAATTGGGAAAATTGATTATACTCTTTTTACAAAAAGGGTTAATGGAGAACTATTTGTGTGCCAAATCTATGTTGATGATATTATATTTGGTTCAACTAACCCTCATTTTAGTGAAAAGTTTGGAAAGCTAATGTCGGAGAAGTTTGAGATGTCTATGATGAGTGAACTCAAATTCTTTCTTGGGTTGCAAATCAAGCAAACTAAGGAAGGTACCTTTGTTTCTCAAACGAAGTACACCAAGGACTTATTCAAGAAGTTCAATATGCAAGAATGCAAAGGTATGATTACACCCATGCCTACTAGTGGACATCTTGACTTAACCAAAGATGATGAACCGGTTGATCAAAAGGTTTATCGCTCTATGATTGGTTCATTGTTATATCTATGTGCTTCACGTCCCGATATTATGCTAAGTGTGTGCATGTGTGCACGATATCAAGCTGCTCCTAAAGAATGTTATCTTAAGGCCGTGAAAAGGATAGTGAGATACTTAATCCATACACCAAATTTTGGCATTTGGTATCCTAAGAGGGCCTCTTTCGATCTTGTTGGCTACTCCGACTCGGACTATGCCGGAGACAAGGTTGATAGAAAGTCCACTTCGGATACTTGTCAATTTCTTGGTAGATCTCTTGTGTCTTGGTCCTCCAAGAAACAAAACTCGGTATCCTTATCCACCGCCGAAGTGGAATACATTGCCGCTGGTTCATGTTGTGCTCAATTACTTTGGATGACCCAAACTCTTAAAGATTATGGGATATATGTGAAACATGTTCCATTGCTTTGTGACAATGAAAGTGCTATCAAAATTGGTCATAATCCTGTGCAACATTCTCGAACTAAGCATATTAAAGTTCGTCATCATTTCATTCGAGATCATGTTGCTAAGGGTGACATTGATCTTAAGCATGTTCGCACCAAAAAGCAATTAGCGGATATATTCACTAAACCTCTTGATGAGAAAGTGTTTTGCAGGTTAAGAGGAAAATTGAACATCATTGATGCTTCAAACTTGGAGTAGAAACTCCATTGGATACATGCAAGACATGAGCTTATGACTAATCCTTGATATCTCTCTTATGATGAATATCTTGTGTCTTGGATATATTTGTATCTTGCATGTTATCTAACCCATGTAGGTACTTGGTTGAATAAAATTCCATGAGACTGTAACCTATTCATATCTTGAGCAATATCTACATCACCAAGTCTCTACACTATGGTGGTTGAAGACAAGGAAGCACAAAAACCATTCAAACATATCCTTTGACAAATTCTATGTGAGCTTAGTGATTGTCATTTTTGGATACACAAGTGCTCTTCCTTGCAAGAACTAACCCATGTAGGAAGATGGACTCAGATCCCAAGTGGTGCTCCAAATTCTTGATGAGCTACATCAACCTTGAGCAACCCACGCAAGTTCAACTACATGGACAACACCACCAACCAAGGTATGTTATTCCATCTTAGAGAAGCTTTACTCCAAGTCATGAGTTAAAGCAACTCGACAAGATGTGAATACATCAAGATGCTTAAACGAAAAATGGCAACCCCATTTTGAGCTTAAACGATGAGTATGACCTATGATCAAGTGATCTCACTTGACTCCTAAGTCAATAGACTCTAACATAGGTGACTTTGTCGCCGACCATCTCTAGATGAAGTTCTCTTATGTTCTTTTCTATGTTTTTGCATTCGTCTCATGCATATTTGTTTCCCCTTTCAAAAAAAGTTCATCTAGATTTCTTTCTGTTTGCTCTGCATTTTCTGCATCCAATTCATTGCATATCATTCAGTAAATTCCTTGCAAATCTTTGTGAGATGTTGTTAGTCTAGTGAGCTGAGGTGACAAGTGTTTTCTCTGCGATGAACTCGGTTTCACCGATTTGTTATTTTCGATACAACCGAAGCCTACCACTCGGTGCCACCGATTTCACAACAGGAAAAATAGTTTGCCACTTATTCTGTGTTTTTTCTGATCCAGCTCCACTCAATGAATCTTGTCCTCTAAAAGCATCACACTTTTATCATTGCTTTGTGCTGTGACTCAAGGACCAAACCCATTCGACAGATTCCAGAAAACCCTTCTTGGAAATTGATGTCAAAGGGGGGAGAGAGATCACATCAAAGCTTATCATCTAGAGAGAGATCACATCAGAGAAAGAGTATATCACCTCCTCAGGGGGAGAGAGATCCTCAAGGGGAGAGAGAGATCTCCAGGGGGAGAGAATACTTAAGTAGAAAGTATTTCTTAAGGATCCCAGATGCTTGGTGTTCAAGAGGAGAGATGTCACATGTCTTCATGAGGGGAAAGACATGTTCATATGTGCTTATTTGCATTAGCTCTGTTCATTTATATCGTTCAGCTCTGATTTTCTGTTCCCAATCTTCTCCCAGTATCCTATGCTAGATTCAGGGGGAGCAAGACATCTAAGGGAAAGAAATCATTCAAATTAATTGCATATCTCTACTCTTGGGGACATTTCTAATCCAATGTAGTACTTAGTACTCACTCTCTACATGTCATCCCAGTCTTGGTATTCTTGTGGTTTCTTCTGTTTGCTCTGGCTAGTAGATGTATCTGTGTTATCTAACCTTGTTTACGCAGGTTCATTCCATCCTAAGCCAACTCAAGACTACAAGGTAAGTATATGCATCAACAATCATGTGAATGAGGAATTCTTGCTGATGTACATACTGTTTGCAAGAAGGACTCATGGGCATGAAGGTATTTTCTTTAATATTCTTTGATCTGATGCATATGGCCAAGATACATGTAACACATTGCCTGCTCTATCATGGTTATGCTCTCACATGCTTCTATATTCCATTTTCACATGATTGCATACATGTAGGGGGAGCCTATGCTTGTTACATGTCCTTCCAAAGCTTTACTTGCTATTCTCTATATCTTTATCTAGAGCTTTGATGTATGTTGTCATCAATTACCAAAAAGGGGGAGACTGAAAGCACAAGTGCTCCCTACGTGGTTTTGGTAATTAATGTCAACATATCTCTTGTTGGACTAACACCTTTATCTAGTATGTTTCAGATAAGTTCAACAATGGAGTGGCATGGACTAAAGGATGTGGGAACTCCTTCAAGATGCTAAGGACAAAAGATTGGCTCAAGCTTCAAGCTCAAGACTCTTCATTTTACATTTTAGTGATCCAAGATCACATTGAGTCTATAGGAAAAGCCAATACTATCAAGGAGGGATGAGGTGTTGCTTAATGAGCCTCTTGCTTCAAGTGCTTAGTGATATGCTCCAAAAAACCCTCAACTACTTTCCCACTTCCACACATATGTCCTAAAACCTAAAGTTAAACTCGGCCCCACTGATTCTTTCTATCCGGCGCCACCAAGTTTTGATGACATAGCCACTGCCACAAACCCTAGGCAAATCGGTCTCACTGATAGGGATCTCGGTCTCACCGAGATGGGATTGTAATCTCTCTGTGTATGTCCATTATCAAAATCGGTCTCACCGAGTTTGAGCAACCGGTACTACCGAGATTACAATGCAAACTTCCTGGTTGACTTATTACCAAAATCGGTCCCACCGAGGTTGAGTAATCGGTCCCACCGAGTTTGCCTGACCAACTCTCTGGTTAGCTAATTACCAAAATCGGTCCCACCGAGTTTGTGTAATCGGTCTTACCGAGATTACATTAATCCCTAACCCTAACCATATCGGTCCTACCGAGTTGCATTTCGGTCCCACCGAAAATCCTAACGGTCACTAAATCTGCTAAATCGGTCTGACCGAGTTTGTTGATTCGGTCCCATCGAGTTTGGTAAATTGTGTGTAATGGTTAGATTTTGTGTGGAGGCTATATATACCCCTCCACCTCCTCTTCATTCATGGAGAGAGCCATCAGATCAAACCTACACTTCCAGCATCCTATCTCTGAGAGAGAACTACCTACTCATGTGTTGAGGCCAAGATATTCCATTCCTACCATATGAATCTTGATCTCTAGCCTTCCCCAAGTTGCTTTCCACTCAAATCTTCTCTCCACCAGATCCAAATCCTATGAGAGAGAGTTGAGTGTTGGGGAGACTATCATTTGAAGCACAAGAGCAAGGAGTTCATCATCAACGCACCATTTGTTACTTCTTGGAGAGTGGTGTCTCCTAGATTGGCTAGGTGTCACTTGGGAGCCTCCGACAAGATTGTGGAGTTGAACCAAGGAGTTTGTAAGGGCAAGGAGATCGCCTACTTCATGAAGATCTACCGCTAGTGAGGCAAGTCCTTCATGGGCGACGGTCATGGTGGAATAGACAAGGTTGCTTCTTCGTGGACCCTTCGTGGGTGGAGCCCTCCGTGGACTCGCGCAACCGTTACCCTTCGTGGGTTGAAGTCTCCATCAACGTGGATGTACGATAGCACCACCTATCGGAACCACGCCAAAAACATCCGTGTCTCAAATTACCTTTGAATCCTCCAAACCCTTCCCTTTACATTCTTGCAAGTTGCATGCTTTACTTTCCGCTGCCCATATACTCTTGCATGCTTGCTTGCTATATGTTGTGAATGTTAAACTTGTGCCTAAACTCCACTTAAACTTAAGAAAATTTAAAAACTACAACTTTGGTACTTAGTGTCTAATCACCCCCCCTCTAGACACCTCTTGTCGGTGTCAAACCCGGCGGATCTCAGGTAGGGGGTCCCGAACTGTGCGTCTAGGCAGATGGTAACAGGAGACAAGGGACACGATGTTTTTACCCAGGTTTGGGCCCTCTCGGTGGAGGTAAAACCCTACTCCTGCTTGATTAATATTGATGATATGGGTAGTACAAGAGTTGATCTACCACGAGATCAGAGAGGCTAAACCCTAGAAGCTAGCCTATGGTATGATTGTTGTTCGTCCTACGGACTAAAACTCTCCGGTTTATATAGACACCGGAGAGGGCTAGGGTTACACAGAGTCGGTTACAATGGGAGGAGATCTTCATATCATATCACCAAGCTTGCCTTCCATGCCAAGGAAAGTCCCATCCGGACACGGGACGAAGTCTTCAATCTTGTATCTTCATAGTCCGGGAGTCCGGCCAAAGGTCATAGTCCGGCCATCCGGACACCCCCTAATCCAGGACTCCCTCAATAGCCCCTGAACCAGGCTTCAATGACGATGAGTCCGGCGCGCAAATTGTCTTCGTCATTGCAAGGTGGGTTCCTCCTCCGAATACTTCATAGAAGATGTTGAACACAAGGATAGTGTCCGGCTCTGCAAAAATAAGTTCCACATACCACCGTAGAGAGAATAATATCTGCACAAATCCAATCTGCTGACGTATTCCGCAGCGTGACATCACGCCACGGCCAAGCCTTTATTCGAATCATTTTACTGCTCTACCTCAGCGCGTTAGCAAGGCGGTTTCCTTGGCACGTCTTGTCAAAGCAGAGATCGTGTCCCCTTATTCCGGGATTCTCATCAATACGGGCGTGGGTAACCCAACCGCGCCATTAACCATGGTGCTTGGGAGATAAGCGAGTTTTATTAGGCCGGTGGGGGCTCGTAGTTTCGGCCGCCCATATAAGGGGATAAGGATCTACCCTTTCCATTTACGCCTTCTTCCTCCTTTGCTCATCCGTCCCTGCGCACTCGAGCTCCAATGCCCAAGCCCGCACTTCCCACCTCAACCTTCTCCAATCATGTCCGGAGCGGGAGGTAGATGGATGGCCTCCTCCATCACGGAGGGGCAAATCAAAAAGTTGAGGAAGGCCGGATACTTGTCTGACGACATTGCGCACCGGCTTCCAGATGTGGGGCAACTCATCCCCACCCCCAGGCCCCATGAGAGGGTTGTTTTTCTCCCCCATTTCCTCCGCGGACTGGGCTTTCCTCTTCACCCGTCCGTCCGGGGGCTCATGTTCTACTATGGCATGGACTTCCACGATCTGGCCCCGAACTTCATCCTCAACATCTCGGCGTTCATCGTCATGTGCGAGGCCTTCCTCTGCATTCAGCCCCACTTCGGCTTATGGCTGAAGACTTTTAATGTCAAGCCGAAAGTAGTGGGCGGCCGCCAAGCGGAGTGCGGAGGTGCCATGGTGGGCCGGATGGCCAACGTCCTATGGCTCGAGGGCTCCTTTGTGGAGACAATAAAAGGGTGGCAATCGGGGTGGTTCTACATCACCGAGCCGCGTGACCCCAAATGGGCGGCGGCCCCCGAATTCTGATCTGGCTTTCCCACACGGTTCACCTCCTGGAAAGAGACGGGCCTAACATGGGGAGATTCGGAAGAGCTGACCGGACTCCAAACCTGCATCCAAAAGCTGGTGAACAAGAACCTCAAGCTCGTCAACGTAGTCTAGGTCATGCTTATCCGCTGGATCCTCCCATGCCAACAACGGGCCTTCAAATTGTGGGAGTTTGATCCAGCACAGCACCAAACCTTGAGCGGGCTCTTCGACACCACGTACAAAGATGCCTGGAAGGTGCTTTTTAAGGGCGCCGAGGCCCCCTCATCCGCTACCGAAGATCACGGATTCAGCTCGCGGCGTCAGGCCAACGAGGTAAGCTATTCTACCCTTTACGGGACTTTTGTCTTTCATAGTCTGACTCTATGCGGGATCTATCCTCCTCTACCTTTGACAGGACTGGCTGAAGAAGTCCGGGCAGGTTATCTGTCCGGCTCCCTTACCAGAAGACCCAGCGGACGCTCGATTGACGGGGCTGCTGGTTCCGGCACCTCACGTGGTGCCGGAGAAGAAGGCCAAGAAGAAGGCCACGGGGACTCGAAAGAGCTCCCGACGCCTGGTGGTGTCGGATTCATCGTCCGACAACCCCGAAGCACTCTCCGCCTCTGAAGATGAGGAGGAGGAAGAAGAAGAAGCCTCTCCCCCTCCAACGGGGGGAGGAAAGAAAAGGAAGGTCGCCCGAACTGGGGAGGCTGGAGGGTCCAAGAAGGGGAAGACCCTTCTGCCGGACTACACCTCCGATGCCGAAGACGGCGGGGAGGAATGGCCATCCAGGGTCAAGCCCCTGGCAAAATCATAAGTGTCCGGATACCCGAATAACTTATGGCGCTCCTCTATTATTCGGTATCTTCTGACGCCGAATTCCATTATGCAGTCCGCCCAAAGCTCAGCTCGGCGATTCGTCGAGCGGCTCCCTGAATTCGTCGGATGTGAACAACGCTTCACTTCCGACGGCCTCCTCCCGTCTTCCTACGGACGACGCCGAGGTGGAGTCCCAAAAGGGACCGAACCAGGAGGAGGTGGTCCTGGAGGCGCCGCAAGGCGACCTCCCGGACTCCAGGCCCAAAGGGGGTAAAGCCCCAGAGGGATCTAAGTCCGGCCCTGGGCCTAACACTGCTCCGGAACCATCAACGGTTCCCGAGACCGGTAGGCAGCGCCTTCGCCAGAAGGGCACGCCTACTACACCGGCGGCCTCCGTCCAACCGGAGGCACCGGACGATTTGCTGGAGGCGCTTAACGGCGCCTCCATCGACGAGGAGCACCGCACTGTTATGAGTGCGGTGATTCAAAAGGTTCAGTCCGCCAAGAGCGGGCTGACAGAAGCCTGCACAAGTCTGTTAACAGGCTTTGAGGTATGTGTTCAAAACATATGAAAATGTTACCGCATAGACAGTAGCCCCTGATGCTCAGTTCGGTGTTCAGAAAGAAAAGCCGAGCTGAGGATCTAAAAAGATATACGCAAGAGTCTAACATAAATATGTCAATATGGGAATGCAGGCTGTGCCGCTGACCTCTGCCGCACTAACTGCGGAGGTCACTGCATTGAAGGAGAGCCTCGAGCGGTCCGAGAGCGAGCTCGGCCGTGCCAAGAAGCATCTCGAGGACAAGGAGGGTATGTAATACCGTGTGTAAATGTATATAGAAATACTTGGTTGCAAATAATGACAGGACCAACGTAAATGTTGCAGGGGCCACGGTCGAGGTGGCGACCCTGAAGGAAGCGGTGTCAAAGGCCGAAAATAGTGCGGCCTTGGAGTGCACCAAGTGAGAGAAGCAGGAGGCGCGGGTGGCGGAGGTGCGGCAAGAGCTCCAGGCTCTCGTGGAAAAACACGAGAGTTTGGAGCGTGACTCGAAGACTCGAGAGTCCGAGCTCGCCTTGGCTCTTGAGAGTGCCAAGACTGCTAAGGCCGAAGCCCAGAAGGCCCTCCAGGAGATCGAGGCGATGAAGAAGATAGCAGTGGGTAAAGCACTCTTTATGCAAAGCAAGAATATAAAAGTAAATTACCTGTTACTCACCCGAATCCGGAGCTCTCTAGGAGCGTTCGCCGATCTGCCCGATAGTGTGTCTAATGCTGCCGCATTCTACCGAGCCGAGGAGGGGAGCTCGACGGAAAAGGTGTTCTGGTCTCAGTATGCTGAGGCCGAACATCTGGTGCCCCTGAGCGACCAGCTGAAGCAGCTGGTCGAGCTCCACAAGGTGGCCGAACAGGCCATGAAGGGCCTCATAGTTCGGCTGTGGCCTAGAGAAGCCATGCCTGGGAGCTACTTCGATCTGGTGTGGCGGCTGGTGGACACGTGTCCGTGGATTGAGGTCATCAAGCGCTTCGTCTGTATTGAAGGTGCCCGTCGGGCCCTCGCCCATGCTAAAGTGCACTGGGGCAAGCTAGACGCTGAGAAGCTATTGACGGACGCGCCACCGCCGGGCAAGGAGTATCGCACGCCCGAGATGTATTATAAGGGCGTCCTGAAGGGTGCCCGCCTTATAGCGGGTGAATGCTCCAAAAATGTAATTTTTTAGTAGACTCGCATTTGTTATCCTGTACGCTGAAAACTTTGTTCATGTGCGTTGAGCAACGCTTGTTAATTTAAAATATTACCTTATGTGCGGTCGTTTATCAAATCTGAGAGATGCAAGTCGTCGGCTTCTACCCCCATGCCACGAGTGTTGGGGTGTTCGAGATAAACCTGAGCGCTCTTGTTCCCATTCTTGGGTCCATCTAGGGAGGCGCTCAGCACAACCAACCAGGCCATCGGACTTATAATGCTTTATCACTCTCACTTAGCCATAGAATTCTATAATTTTAAATTTCGGCGAAGCCCCTAGTATTCGAAAGACCGAGTTCGGGGCGCTATCCATGCCTAGGCCAGATAAATCCGGCTCCTCGCTCTAAGCGGCATAAGTCTTTAAGGACTCGAAAAACCTCGCGAACAGCGACCGGTCTCTCGCACTATCATGACGGTCAGTTTTAGCTTTCTCTACTGAGGTGTTAACCCAGCTCAACTGGGGCACAATTGCAGTAGTTCTCCCAGCGCTACCTTAGCCAACATTGCGGAACGTAAGGTACCAAAACATGGGAGCCGGGCAAACCCAACTATTGACCCAAGACATGATTCGGAGCCGATACATATAGTGCTATAAGTTCGGGGTGCCGCACTCAGGAGAGTGTTCGGTCTTCTCACACCATGTTATGGGGTGCTTAAGCCCCTGGTGTATTGGCCGTACCAAAGTGTATGGTTGCATAATGTCATGACTGAACATATATGTATAAAAATAGATGAATACAATAATAGATAAGAGCTATGTCTTGTTTATTAAAAAGGGCTGCTATGAAAGCAGAACGATACAAATAGTGCGATAAGCAAGAGGTGGGTTTATTTGACATGTCCCCCTCCAGGGGCAAGCTGCGGGACTTTAAGTAAAAACAAGTATTTAACTTGTTATAGAGACCACCTGGACATTCGACGCGGCTTGTTCTTGCCCTGGCTGTTGCATCGTGTGTTCGACGAGTGTATTGCCGGACAGGCCTTCCGACTAGTTGAGTCCTGAAAGTATGTAAAAAAAAGAAACGGCAGAATAGGGAGCCCCTAAGTGCGGTTGAGCTGCATTCTGGGCGTGGCGTAGTTATGCCCCTCCCCTTATGCCCATGGTATTTTCAAAGCATAATTATGTACGCGTGGTACTGATATCTCCGTCTGGCGAGGGCTGGGGTTGGGGCCGCACTGCTATGCTTGCTCGGAATGTGCCAGCCGGCTTTGTTGTAGGTTGCTTCGGGCACACTTGATGTTGTCCGGACGCTTAACACCCGGATTGGGGAGTTGCCTTGAGAGGCTGCTCTATACTTCCGCCGCCAGGGCCGCCGTGTGCTCCTCCGTTCGGAGAGAGCGTTCGGTGTTTCCATTTACCGTGATGACTCCGCGAGGGCCTGGCATCTTGAGCTTGAGATATGCGTAGTGCGGCACCGCATTGAATTTTGCAAATGCGGTTCGTCCGAGCAGGGTGTGATAGCCACTGCGGAATGGGACTATGTCGAAGATTAACTCTTCGCTTCGGAAATTATCCGGGGATCCGAAGACTACTTCGAGTGTAACCGAGCCTGTACAGCTGGCTTCTACACCTGGTATGATTCCTTTAAAGGTTGTCTTTGTGGGTTTAATCCTTGAGGGATCGATACCCATTTTTCACACCGTATCCTGATAAAGCAGGTTCAGGCTGCTTCCGCCGTCCATGAGGACTTTAGTGAGGTGAAATTCGTCAATGATTGGGCCTAGGACCAATGCGGCAAATCCGCCGTGACGGATGCTAGTGGGGTGTTCCCTTCGATCAAAAGTGATCGGGCAGGAGGACCATGGGTTGAACTTTGGGGCGACTGGCTCCAACGCATAGACGTCCTTGAGAGCATGCTTCCGCTCCCTTTTGGGATGTGGGTTGCGTATATCATGTTCACTGTCCGCACTTGCGGGGGGAATCCCTTCTGTCCTCTGTTGTTCGGTGGCTGGGGCTCCTCCTCCTCATCGCTATGCAACCCCTTGTCTTTGGTTTCGGCACTTAACTTGCCTGCCTGCTTGAACACCCAACAATCCCTGTTGGTGTGGTTGGCTGGTTGTTCGGGGGTGCCGTGTATCTGGCACGAGCGATTGAGTATCCGGTCTAAGCTGGATGGGCCCGGAGGGTTTCTTTTGAATGGCTTCTTCCGCTGACCGGGTTTAGAGCCTCTGAATCCGGCATTGACTGCCGTATCCTTGGTATTGTCGCCGTTAATGCGGTGCTTGTGCTTGTTGCGACGTGACCTGCCATTGTTGTCCTTGGTATCCGAATTGCCAGGGCTCTTGGTTATTTTATTGCTACGAGCTAGCTAGCTGTCTTCCCCCGCGCAGAAGCGGGTCATGAGTGTCGTGAGGGCTGCCATAGATTTCGGCTTTTCCTATCCTAGGTGCCGGGCAAGCCATTCGTCTTGGATGTTATGCCTGAAGGCTGCAAGGGCCTCGGCGTCCGGACAGTCGACTATTTGATTTTTCTTGGTTAGGAACCATGTCCAGAATTGCCTGGCCGATTCCTCTGGCTGCTGGATTATGTGGCTTAGGTCATCGGCGTCTGGTGGTCGCACATAAGTGCCCTGGAAGTTGTCAAGGAATGCGGATTCCAGGTCCTCCCAGCAACTAATTGACTCTGCTGGCAGGCTGTTAAGCCAATGTCGAGCTGGTCCTTTAAGCTTTAGCGGGAGGTATTTGATAGCGTGTAGATCATCACCACGGGCCATGTGGATATGAAGGAGATAATCCTCGATCCATACCGCGGGATCAGTTGTGCCATTGTATGATTCGATGTTTACGGGTTTAAAACCCTCGGGGATTTGATGATCCATTACTTCGTCTGTGAAGCATAGTGGGTGTGCGGCGCCCCTGTACTGGGCTATATCACGATGCAGCTCCGATGAGCTTTGTCTGTTGTATTTGGCCTGGCCGTATTTATCATATCCGGTGTGACGGTTATCGTCACGTGATGTGGGGCGCCCACGCGATCCGTAGATCGATCTTGTTTGCCTTGCCTTATCCTCCAATATGTCTCGCAGGTCTGTTGCGTTTCCCCGTGCTCTGGTATTCTTAGAGCGGCGCCGGGGTGCGGCTTGGATTGAGGGCCGAAGGGCCTCTCTGTCGCGGCCACGGGGTGGCCGATCGGGCGCATCGTACGCTGGTGATGTAGGTTTAGTTGCTTCCTCCTCTAGTTGGGGTAGCAGCCTGCGCTTTGGGTAACTCTTGGAGGGGCGTTCGAGTTTATACTCTTCGGCCGCCAGGACTTCCGTCCATCTGTCGGCTAGCAGGTCTTGGTCAGCTCTAAGCTGCTGCTGTTTTTCCTTGAGGCTGCTTGCCGTGGCCATAAGCCTGCTTTTGAAACGCTGTTGTTCGACGGGATCCTCTGGCACGACGAATTCGTCGTCGTCGAGGCTTGCCTCGTCTTCGGAGGGAGGCATATAATTGTCATCCTCGACCTCTCTATCGGCCGCTCTCTCACGAGGGCTGGCTCCTTCGTCCTCCTGCGCTGAATCCTGCTGGAGGGGGATGTCTTTGGCACTATCCGGGGTGTTGACGTCTCTGGTGCCGGATTCGCCGTTCTTGATTTGGCGGGATTTAGAGCGGCGCCGCTGACGTCGACGCTTGGGTTGCTTCTTGGAGGGGTCGTCCTCCGCTTTTTCATCGCCATCCCCTGATTTGGGGGTGTCCACCATGTATAAGTCATATGATGAGGTGGCCTTCCAGTGCCCTATAGGTGCTGGTTCTTGGTCGTCTCCTTCATCGGCGTCCATACCGTCGATGTCTTCGGAGTCGAAGTCGAGCATGTCGGTTAGATCGTCGACAGTGGCTACAAGTGGGTGGTGGGTGGGTTTCGAATTTCTTCGTCGTCCGCATCCCAACTCTGCTGACCATAGTCCGGCCAGGGCTTTCCTGACAAAGAGAGAGACTTTAGGGAGTTCAGGATATCGCCAAAGGGCGAGTGCTGAAAGACGTCCGCGGCGGTGAACTCCATGATCGGAGCCCAATCGGGTTCGATCGGAAGGGGTGCGGAAGATTCGGAGTCCGGAACGGAGTCCGGCACCTTGGAGTCACGGGCCTTGCAAAGGACTAGGCTAGTATTCGGCCCTATCACCGTAGAGATTGCGGCTCCTGGGGCGGCGTCCAACCGTCCGTCCCCGGCTAGCACAGTCGGCTCCGAGCTAATGGTCGGAGCGGACACCTGATCGGCACTCTGGGCGCTGTCCGGTGGCAGAGTTAGATCATGCCCATCGAGACAGTGCGGCACGCTCGACCGTGGCTCGAATCCGTCGAAGATCAAGTCCCCGCGGATGTCGGCCGTGTAGTTTAAGCTTCCAAACCTGACCTAATGGCCAGGGGCGTAGCTCTCGATCTGCTCCAGATGGCCAAGCGAGTTGGCCCGCAGTGCAAAGCTGCCGAATACGAAGATCTGTCCAGGGAGAAAATCCTCACCCTGGACCGCGTCGAGGTTGACGATCGAAGAAGCCATCGGGCCTAAAGGTGACGACACAGAGGAACTCTCAATGAAAGCACCAATGTTGGTGTCAAAACCGGCGGATCTCGGGTAGGGGGTCCCGAACTGTGCGTCTAGGCAGATGGTAACAGGAGACAAGGGACACGATGTTTTTACCCAGGTTCGGGCCCTCTCGGTGGAGGTAAAACCCTACTCCTGCTTGATTAATATTGACGATATGGGTAGTACAAGAGTTGATCTACCACGAGATCAGAGAGGCTAAACCCTAGAAGCTAGCCTATGGTATGATTGTTGTTCATCCTACGGACTAAAACTCTCCGGTTTATATAGACACCGGAGAGGGCTAGGGTTACACAGAGTCGGTTACAATGGGAGGAGATCTTCATATCGTATCGCCAAGCTTGCCTTCCACGCCAAGGAAAGTCCCATCCGGACACGGGACGAAGTCTTCAATCTTGTATCTTCATAGTCCGGGAGTCTGGCCAAAGGTCATAGTCCGGCCATCCGGACACCCCCTAATCCAGGACTCCCTCACCTCTTCTCAAGGTCCTACAGAGGCAAGCTGCAGGCGCGGAGTCCTGAGGAATCAGCCAAAGGTTTCCATTCCGGTGCAACAAAACCAAGACCGCTAGGACGGCAGGATGGAGGTCATCACTGAGCCCACTACAGCGTCACGACCAGAGGCTTTTCGCAGGCGAAGACCGCTTTAGTCGGGATAGGATGTACTACTTGTCCCCTTTCAAATCTAACCGTTGTGGGATCCTTTCCTGCCAACATTTGGGAAGAAGACCAAGGCCACTATAAATAGGACTTAGCCACCACCATAGAGGGCGATCGAAGGCCAATCAGATCCATTCTCACCCGACCACCTCACCAGCTCTCTTGAGCTCAAGAACACCTCACCTCCTGAGGCCAGTTCATCCACTGTACTAGTTCATCATCAGCCCTTCGAGGCAATCCACCAAAAACGCTGGAGTAGGGTATTACACCGCAAGGTGGCCTAAACCAGAATAAACTGTTGTGTCTCTTTGTCTCTTTGAGCCCGACATGCTAGGCTTAGGAGGATTGCGAGTAGGCAGGCTGGGTAGGTTGAGATCTCCACACGCACCCCAGAGTTCGAACCTTTCAAGGGTTTGCAGAACCCGTAATCGGACATTTGGCGCGCCAGGTAGGGGTGCGTCAGATCCTCTCTTCCGTCGATCGATCCACCGCCACCTCGACTCCTCCATGGCTGACGCACGCCGGGCTCCTGCCGAGCGTCGGGCCGCGGTTGCCGCTCGTGTTGCTCAGATGGCTCCGGCGGGCGATGGCTGTGCTCGTCGTGCTCCGTCTCCGGTGGCCAACGCCACCATGGGCCCTGCCAGCCACGAGCAGCAAGCTTCTTCGCTGCACCCTTCGGTGCGCCGCGACAGGCGCATCGCCACTCCGTCACTGACCCTGGCAACTTCATTCTCCCACGCGCGTCACGGCCCGGCGAATGCGCAGGCTGCTCTGCTCATAGCGCGGGAGCTCCTTCGCCACCGCCCGGTCGACGACTTCTATGAGGAGTGGCTCAAGCGGATTGCTGAGCTCGTCAGCGTGGCTGGGGGCTCTGCTGCACGAGCCCGCTCACTGCCTCAGCAGCCGCCTGCCACGGGCGACGTGGCTCACGGGGCACCTCCACCACCTCCAGCTCAGGGCGTCATCATCGAGCCGAGGCGTGTGGCACCGCAGCGCGACCCGTCACCCCAGGCACCTGTGCGCGAAGAAGTGAGCTGCTAGGTGGTGCAGTGGCCTCAAGGAGAAGAACACGTGCTTCCGACACCACCACGTCAAGCCCGCGTGCCGCCATAGGAGGTGGCGGCGCGCGAGCACCAGAACCAGGCGCCACCTCCTTGACGGGCCCCCGTGGCCATAGCAGGATGTCGCGTGTTCACCTTGGAGCTTCGTAACGTCATCTGCCCGAGCAAGTTCAAACCTGACCTGCCTCCACGCTACGACGGCACCGCCGACCATGCCGAGTTCCTGCAGCTCTATGAGCTAAGCATCAAGGCGGCCAGCAGCGACGAGAAGATCATGGCAAACTGGTTCCCCATGGCCCTCAAGGATGGCGCGCTCTCTTGGCTCTTGAATCTCCCCGTGGGCTCGATCTCTTCCTAGGAGGAGATGCACGGCCGCTTCATCGCCAACTTCCAGGGCACCCGTGACCGCCCGCCGGCCGCGGGTGACCTGCGACACATCAAGCAGCAGCCAGGAGAGACCCTGCAGAAGTACATCCAGCGCTTCAAAAATTTTCGCCTCAAGATCCCCAAGGTGTCGGATGAGGACATCATTTCGGTGTTCATTGATGGCGTTCACGATGTCAAGATGAAGGAGGAGCTCGCCATCCACGAGGACCTCTGCACGGCCCTGGAGATGTTCAACATGGCGAACAAGTGTCCAAGGGCTGAGGAGGGGCGCCTCTCCCTCCTCGAGCTCCCCGATGCTGACCCAGAAGACAAGAAGGCCAAGACCAAGGACGTGAAGCGCAAGGGGCCAGCCGTGCTCGCGTCCGAGCCAAAGATGAAGCACGGCTGCGACCACCCCGAGTCATCCAAGAGCAACCAACCATTCTGCGTCTTCCACAACATCCACAACCACAACACCAACGACTACCAAGAGCTCAGGGCCCTCCATGACGGGCACCTCGGTCGACCCCTCGAGCGCAACGATCGAGGCTACGACCGCGGAGGTGGACGAGGTGGAGGACGCTGGTACGGACACGACCATCGTCAAGAGTGGTGCGACCATGCTCGGGAGGACCGTTGGCAGGGCCAACCTCGCGAGGGCGCCTGGAGGGAACAGCCTCGTGAGGATCGACCTTAGGGCAATGCCGGTCTTCCTCCACTGCCTCCACCGCCAAGAAGGAACAAAAATCATCACCAAGATGAGGGGGCTGGGGGCTTCTAGGAGCCCTGAGCCATTGCATGCATCCTGGGCGGCTCACAGGCCCCAGCTTCTCACCGCATCTTCAAGCAGTTTGTGCGTGAGGTGAACGCGGCACTCCCCAAGCCCGAAGCAACTCGCCCGCTCAGGTGGTCCAAATGCGCCATCACCTTCAGCTCCTCAGATCAGCTCAAGTGCGTGGCCACTGCCGGTGCGCTCCCCATGCTCTGCTCGCCCGTCATTAGCAACGTGGTCGTCACCAAGACTCTCATCGATGGTGGAGCAGGGCTCAACGTTCTCTCTGTTCAAACGTTCGACAGGCTCCAAGCGCCTGATGACCCACAAGTATATGGGATCTATCGTAGTCCTTTCGATAAGTAAGAGTGTCGAACCCAACAAGGAGCAGAAGGAAATGACAAGCAGTTTTCAGTAAGGTATTCTCTGCAAGCACTGAAATTGTAGGTAACAGATAGTTTTGTGATAAGATAATTTGTAACGGGTAACAAGCAATGAAAGTAAATAAGGTGCAGCAAGGTGGCCCAATCCTTATTGTAGCAAAGGACAAGCCTCGACAATTTCTTATAATGAGAAAAGCGCTCCCGAGGACACATGGGAATTATCGTCAAGCTAGTTTTCATCACGCTCATATGATTCACATTCGGTACTTTGATAATTTGATATGTGGGTGGACCGGTGCTTGGGTACTGCCCTTTCTTGGACAAGCATCCCACTTATGATTAACCCCTATTGCAAGCATCCGCAACTACAAAAGAAGTATTAAGGTAAACCTAACCATAGCATAAAACTAGTGGATCCAAATCAGCCCCTTACGAAGCAACGCATAAACTAGGGTTTAAGCTTCTGTCACTCTAGCAACCCATCATCTACTTATTACTTCCCAATGCCTTCCTCTAGGCCCAAATAATGGTGAAGTGTCATGTAGTCGACATTCACATAACACCACTAGAGGAGAGACAACATACATCTCATCAAAATATTGAACGAATACCAAATTCACAAGACTACTAATAGCAAGACTACACCCATGTCCTTAGGAACAAACGTAACTACTCACAAAGCATATTCATGTTCATGATCAGAGGAGTATTAATATGCATTAAGGATCTGAACATATGATCTTCCACCAAGTAAACGAACTAGCATCAACTACAAGGAGTAATCAACACTACTAGCAACCCACAGGTACCAATTTGTGGTTATGATACAAGATTGGATACAAGAGATGGACTAAGGTTTTGAGAGGAGATGGTGCTGCTGAAGATGTTGATGGAGATTGACCCCCTCCCAATGAGAGGATCGTTGGTGATGACGATGGTGATGATTTCCCCCTCCCGGAGGGAAGTTTCCCCGGTAGAACAGCTCCGCCGGAGCCCTAGATTGGTTCCACCAAGGTTTCGCCTCGTGGCGGCGGAGTTTCATCCCGTAAGCTTGCTTATGATTTCTTCCAGGGTAAAATCCTTCATATAACAGAAGATGGGCACCAGAGGGCCAACAGGGGGGCCACGAGACAGGGGGCGCGCCCAATAGGGGGGTGCGCGTCCCCCACCCTCGTGGCCAGGGTGTGTGCCTCCTCTGGTACTTTCTTTGCTCAATAATTCTTATTAATTCCAAAAATGACTTTCGTGGAGTTTCAGGACTTTTGGAGCTGTGCGGAATAGGTTTCCAATATTTGCTCCTTTTCCAACCAGAATCCCAGCTGCCGCATTCTCCCTCTTCATGATAAACCTTGTAAAATAAGAGAGAATAGCCATAAGTATTGTGATATAACGTGTAATAACAGCCCATAATGCAATAAATATCGATATAAAAGCTGTATGCAAAATGGACGTATCAACTCCCCCAAGCTTAGACCTCGCTTGTCCTCAAGCGGAAGCCGATATCGAAAAATATGTCCACATGTTTAGAGATAGAGGTGTCGATAAAAAAATAAAATACGGACATGATGGCATCATGATCATTCTTATAACCGCAACATATATAGATTTTGTCATATGATTTCTTATGCTCACGTAACAAACTATTGACAATGTCAAGTATGGTTCAGAAACTTCATTGAGAACTAACAAACTATAATCTCAGTCATTGGAGCAATTCCAATTTATCATAACATCGGAAAGAGTCAAGAATAGAGCTTTTCAGCAAGTCCACATACTCAACTATCATATAGTCTTCTACAATTGCTAACACTCACGCAATACTTATGGTTATGGAGTTTTGATCGGACACTGAGAAAGATAGGGGCTTATAATTTTGCCTCCCAACGTATTCACCTTTGGGTGATGTCAACAATAATTGTTCATGCTAACTTACATCCAATTGGATATATATATCAGGATCTTTCCAACACGAAGTGCTTGCCAAAGGATAAAATGAAAAAGGGAAAGGTGAAAATCACCTTGACTCTTGCATAAAGTAAAGGACATAAAGTAAAAGATAGGCTCTTCGTAGAGGAAAGCAGAGGTTGTCATGTGCTTTTAGGGTTGGATGCACAGAATCTTAATGCAAAAGAACGTCACTTTATATTGCCACTTGTGATATGAACCTTTATTATGCAGTCCGTCGCTTTTATTCCTTCCATATCACACGATCGTTTAAAGCTTATTTTCTCCGCACTAATAAGTCATACATATTTAGAGAGCAATTTTCATTGCTTGCAACATGACAACTTACTTGAAGGATCTTACTCAATCCATAGGTAGGTATGGTGGACTCTCATGGCAAAACTGGGTTTCAGGATAATTGGAAGCACAAGTAGTATCTCTACTGAAGGAAATATGCCCTAGAAGCAATAATAAAGTTATTACTTATTTCCTTATTTCATGATAAATGTTTATTATTCATGCTAGAATTGTATTAACTGGAAACATAATACATGTGTGAATACATAGACAAACAGAGTGTCACTAGTATGCCTCTACTTGACTAGCTCGTTAATTAAAGATGGTTATGTTTCCTAGACATGAGTTGTCATTTGATTAACGGGATCACATCATTAGGAGAATGATGTGATTGACTTGACCCATTCCATTAGCTTAGCACTTGATCGTTTAGTATTCTACTATTGCTTTCTTCATGAGTTATACATGTTCCTATGACTATGATATTATGCAACTCTCGTTTACCGGAGGAACACTTTGTGTGCTACCAAACGTCACAACGTAACTGGGTGATTATAAAGGTGCTCTACAGGTGTCTCTGAAGGTACTTGTTGGGTTGGCGTATTTCGAGATTAGGATTTGTCACTCCGATTGTCGGAGAGGTATCTCTGGGCCCACTCGGTAATGCACATCACTATAAGCCTTGCAAGCATCATAACTAATGAGTTAGTTGTGGGATGATGTATTACAAAAAGAGTAAAGAGACTTGCCGGTAACGAGATTGAACTAGGTATTGAGATACCGACGATCGAATCTCGGGAAAGTAACATACCGATGACAAAGGGAACAACGTATGTTGTTATGCGGTTTGACCGATAAAGATCTTCGTAGAATATGTGGGAGCCAATATGAGCATCCAGGTTCCGCCATTGGTTATTGACCGTAGAAGTGTCTCGGTCATGTCTACATAGTTCTTGAACCTGTAGGGTCCACACACTTAAAGTTCGGTGACGATTTGTATTATGAGTTATGTAATTTGATATACCAAAGGTAGTTTGGAGTCCCGGATGAGATCGGGGACATGACGAGGAGTCTCGAAATGGCCGAGACGTAAAGATCTATATATTGGATGACTATATTCGGACATCGGAAAGGTTCCGAGTGATTCAGGTATTTTCGGAGTACCGGGGAGTTACGGGAATTCACCGGGAGAAGTATTGGGCCTTATTGGGCCATATGGGAATAGAGGAGAGAGGCCAAAAGGAAGGAGGCGCGCGCCCCCACTGGTCCGAATTGGACAGGGGGTGCAACCCCCTTTTCCTTCTCCCTCTCGCCCTCTTTCCTTCTCTCCTACTCCGGAAAGGAAAGAGGAATCCTACTAGGACTTGGGAGTCCTAGTAGGACTCCCCACACTTGGCGTGCCCCCTCTAGGGTCGGCCTCTTCCTCCCTCCTTTATATACGGGGGCAGGGGGGCACCTCTAGACACAACAATTGATCTCTTGATCTCTCAGCCGTGTGCGGTGCCCCCCTCCATCATAATCCACCTCGATCATATCGTAGCGGTGCTTAGGCGAAGCCCTGCGTCGGAAGCAACATCATCACCATCATCACGCCGTCGTGCTGACAAAACTCTCCCTCAAAGCTCGGCTGGATCGGAGTTCAAGGGACGTCATCAAGCTGAATGTGTGCTGAACTCGGAGGTGCTGTACGTTCGGTACTTGGATCGGTCGGATCATGAAGATATACGACTACATCAACCGCGTTGTGCTAACGCTTCCGCTTTCGGTCTACGAGGGTACGTGGACACACTCTCCCCTCTCGTTGCTATGCATCACCATGATCTTGCGTGTGCGTAGGATTTTTTTGAAATTACTACGTTCCCCAACAGTGGTATCCGAGCCTGGTTTTATGCGTAGATGTTATATGCACGAGTAGAACACAAATGGGTTGTGGGCGATACAAGTCATACTGCTTACCAGCATGTCATACTTTGGTTCGGCGGTATTGTTGGATGAAGCGGCCCGGACCAACATTACGCGTACGCTTACACGAGATTGGTTCTACCGACGTGCTTTGCACATAGGTGGCTGGCGGGTGTCAGTTTCTCCAACTTTAGTTGAATCGAGTGTGGCTACGCCCGGTCCTTGAGAAGGTTAAAACATCACTAACTTGACAAACTATCATTGTGGTTTTGATGCGTAGGTAAGAATGGTTCTTGCTCAGCCCGTAGCAGCCACGTAAAACTTGCAACAACAAAGTAGAGGACGTCTAACTTGTTTTTGCAGGGCATGTTGTGATGTGATATGGTCAAGACATGATGCTAAATTTTATTGTATGCGATGATCATGTTTTGTAACAAAGTTATCGGCAACTAGCAGGAGCCATATGGTTGTCGCTTTATTGTATGCAATTCAATCGCCCTGTAATTGCTTTACTTTATCACTAAGTGGTAGAGATAGTCGTAGAAGCAATAGGTGGCGAAACGACAACGATGCTACGATGAAGATCAAGGTGTCGCGCCGGTGATGATGGTGATCATGACGGTGCTTCGGAGATGGAGATCACAAGCACAAGATGATGATGGCCATATCATATCACTTATATTGATTGCATGTGATGTTTATCCTTTATGCATCTTATTTTTCTTTGATTGACGGTAGCATTATAAGATGATCTCTCACTAAATTTTAAGGTATAAGTGTTCTCCCTGAGTATGCACCGTTGCGAAAGTTCTTCGTGCTGAAACACCACGTGATGATCGGGTGTGATAGGCTCTACGTTCAAATACAACGGGTGCAAAACAGATGCACACGCGGAATACTCAGGTTAAACTTGACGAGCCTAGCATATACAGATATGGCCGCGGAACACTGAGACCGAAAGGTCGTGTGTGAATCATATAGTAGATTTCACCATTGAAAAATACTCCATCTCATGTGATGATCGGACATGGTTTAGTTGATTTGGATCACGTGATCACTTAGATGATTAGAGGGATGTCTATCTAAGTGGGAATTCTTAAGTAATATGATTAATTGAACTTTAATTTATCATGTACTTAGTCCTGATAGTATTTTGCAAATAATGTTGTAGATCAATAGCTCGCGTTGTTGCTTCCCTATGTTTTATATGTGTTCCTAGAGAAAACTAAGTTGAAAGATGATAGTAGCAACGATACAGACTGGGTCCGTGATGTCACGCCCAATATGCGACCCTATCCAAAAGGAACTCGAAGGTCCCACCAAGGATAGACCCGCATATTGAAACGCTTTTGCAAGGTGGATATCATTACATCAACATTACATAATAGATGGGGATACATACAATAGGCATACAATGCCACTCGAATACAACATCACAATACATAAGAACAACATCCGACTACGGATGAAACATAAACAGAAACTCAAACGACATCCACCCTGCTAGCCCAGGCTGCCGACCTGGAACCTATCCCCTGATCAAAGAAGAAGCAGAAGAAGAACTCAACGCAAGCAAGCATCGCTCTCGCGTCATGATCATCGCATAAACCTGTACCTGCAACTGTTGTTGTAGTAATCTGTGAGCCACGAGGACTCAGCAATCCCATTACCATGGGTATCAAGACTAGCAAAGCTTAAAGGGAAAGGAAGGGGTAAAGTGGTGAGGCTGCAGCAGCGACTAAGCATGATATGGTGGCTAACATACGCAAATAAGAGCGAGAAGAGAGCAAGCGGAACGGTCGTCAACTAGTAATGATCAAGAAGTGATCCTGAACTCCTACTTACGTCAAACATAACCCAGAAACCGTGTTCACTTCCCGGACTCCGCCGAAAAGAGACCATCACGGCTACAACACGGTTGATGCGTTTTAATTCAGATCTGGTGTCAAGTTATCTACAACCGGACATTAACAAATTCCCATCTGCCTATAACCGCAGGCACGACTTTCGAAAGATTATACCCTGCAGGGGTGTCCCAACTTAGCCCATGACAAGCTCTCGCGATCAACGAAGGAATAGACCTTCTCCCAGGAAGACCCGATCAGACTCGAAATCCCGGTTTACAAGACATTTCGACAATGGTAAAACAAGACCAGCAAGACCGCCCGATGCGCCGACAATCCCGATAGGAGCTGCACATATCTCGTTCTCAGGGCAACACCGGATAAGCTAAGCATACAGGAACCGACGTAACCCAAGTTGCCAAGGGATGGTCCCGCACGGTGCTCTAGTTTGGACCAACACTTAGACAAGCACTAGCCCGAGGGGCTAAAATAAAGATGACCCTCGGGATGCGCGACTCCCAAGGGAAAACGGTCTAGGTGAGGCAAATGGTAAAACCAAGGTTGGGCCTTGCTGGAGGAGTTTTATTCAAAGCGAACTGTCAAGGGGGTCCCATAAATCACCCGACCGCGTAAGGAACGCAAACTCCGGGAACATAACACCGGTATGACGGAAACTAGGGCGGCAAGAGTGGAACAAAACACCAGGCAAAAGGCTGAGCCTTCCACCCTTTACCAAATATATAGATGCATTAAGTATATGAGAGATATTGTGATATCCCAACCAAAATCCTGTCCACCATGGAGAAATCTTCAACTTCACCTGCAACTAGCAACGCTATAAGAGGGCTGAGCAAAGCGGTAACATAGCAAGCAAAGGTTTGCATAGGAAAGGTGTCAAAGGTTAGAGGTTCATGGCAATTTGGGATGGCATGATAAACAGGTAATAGGTAGCGCAGCAAAGTGATAGAACGAAGCAACTAGCATAGCAATGATAGTGGTGAGATCCAGGGTAGCGGTCATCTTGCCTGAAATCCCGCAAGGAAGAAGAACGAGTCCATGAAGTAGATGAACCAACGTAGTCAAACGAATCCTCACGAACGCAACGTTACCGGAACTAAGAAGCAACACCGGAAAGAAGCAAGCAACATAGTAAACAACCATCACATAACCATGGCATGATGCACAAACAAGTATGATGCATGTCCGGTTAAAAGAGCATGGCATGGCAAAGTGAAACAAGCAATACTACAAGTTAAGTGGAGATCAATATGCAACGAGTTGCATATTGACGAAACGCCACATCAATTATTTAGTTCTCTCTCGGTTTTGTACCCAACAATATTAAATGTTATTAAACATGGCAAGGGGTGAAGCATATGAAAAACTACCTATCTAGACAAGTTTAAATGATGCCGGAATAACAAACAACAAGTCCGGAAAAATCCCCATATGCATATTTTAGATTCGGTACTGTTTTGCCCTAAACACAATTTTATTGTTGTTAAACAGGAAAATAAAGTGCACCATGTTAATCTAGGCATTTTTCCACCCCATTTACATATAAAGTTTATTTAAAATGGAGCTACGGTTATTTAGTTATGAATTAAAGCATTTTAGCATGGCATTATGCAAAATAAACACAAACAGCATGTTAAACATTTTAAACATAGAAGAAAGTGGCATATTATTAATCTACACAATTTTCTGAGCATTTTACATATATAAAACATTTTAATCCGATGCACGGTTATGACGTTATTAATGCATGAAATCTAGGGGGTTTTCTGTAAAACTGATAATCACTGGAATAATAGACAAATCGCAGCGCAGGGAAAAAAACCACTGGCCGAAACTAGCTAGGCCAACAGTGCACGGGGGCGGGGCTGCTCACCAGGCCTCATGGGCCGGTCGGTGGAGAGGCCTGGCAGGCCAGCTGGCTTCGGCTGGGCCTGGGCGCTGGGCCTGAGGCGCTGCGGAGGAAGGCCCACGCGGAGGGACGCATCGGTCAACGCGGGCGGGCGGCTGCGCTCTGCTCGTCCCGAGCAGAGACATGGCGGCGGCGGTGGCTGGCTCTCCGGCGAGAGGAGCCGGCGATGCAAGGCGAGGCGGGAGGGGCCCCGACCAGATCCGAGCGGATCGGGTCCAGCCGGATCCGTTCTCGGTGGTGGCGAGGCCGGGCGACGACGGGAGCTCCTGCGGCGGCGCTGGCTGACGCGGATCCGAGGCCAACAGGGCGACACACCTGCGGGAGAGGAGGACCCCGGGTCAATTCGGGCAAGGGGAAGGAAGGAGAGGCACGCCGGGGTGACCTGACGAAGCTGCTCGCCGGCGACGGCACTCCGGCGAGGTGGGGATGAGGCGGCGATGACGGCGATCGACGGCTAGGGCAGGGGAGACACTCGGGATCGAACCCGATCGAGCAGGGCGCGGGAGCGGGGCCTGCGAGCGCGCGGCGGCGCAGGGCGGTGGCTGGCCGTTGGGCCGGCGCCAAGTGGCGGTGGGGTGCTGGCTGGGCACGGAATCTGAGGAGGAGGGGCTAGGAGGTAGGGGAAGGGCTAGGAGATGCCCAAAATGGCATGAGGGGGTCTATTTAAATAGGAAAGGGGCTAGGGTTTGGGTTTAGGGGGGTTTTAGGAGCGTTTCGGAGCCTCCGATCGCGATCCAACGATCAG
>NC_041389.1:451094852-451136778 GCF_002162155.2 Triticum dicoccoides | reverse complement strand
GGGGGGGTTTAGGTGGGCTGCAGGAGGGCTGTGAAGAGGGGTTGGGCTGAGAGAAGAGGGGAGAAAGAGAGGCCCGGCGGTAGTTTCGGAGACCGAAACATCCGACGATTAAACCGGCAACGGTGCCGCTACGGATGACGGTTGGGCTATCAAACGGATTCCGAATGCGATGAAATTTGGCAGGCGGTCTTTCTACACTATAATAAGACCGCATGCCAAGTTGCGACCCATTCCAAGAACATTTTTATGCCACTTATAAAATAATATTACGGAGGTGCTGCGGGCGCGTGCGAGTGTGGTCGGGCTCAGAACGGACAACAGAGAGAACCGGGGAAACCCGAACGGATGCAAGTTTTATGAAAACATATGGATGCGATGCACATGATGCTATGAGATGAGATGCATAACAAGAACAAAATGCAAAAAAAACGACAAAAACCCAACCACGAAGGAAATATCATATAGCATCTCCGGAAAAGGCAAGAGTCGGAGTTACGAATATGGATAGTTGTATCCGGGGCGTTACAACACTACACCACTACGAGAGGATCTCATCCCGAGATCTAGGATGACACCGGAGGAAAACGAAAGAGGAAGAGAGGAGGTAAACTAAGTTGCTTCTTCGACAAATGAGTGAAACCATGAACCTTGAGAGGTTGAGCAATTAGAGAAGAACGAGATTGCAAACAATCCGTTAGAAAAGAGGAACGAGGAACATTACGAGAACTTGAAGGTTGCAAAGACATGAATGACGAGCACAATGGACAAGAAGGGATTGAAACCACTCTGGTTGAAACGAGATAAGAATGAATAATAATGATATAATTTGGCAGCACTCCGACTGAACATGGAAGGAATAGAACATGAACTTGAGAAGATGGGATGATACTTGATGAAATCAACAACCCACTACCTCCGGAACTATTGAAAGAATGGCATAATGGTTAAGAAGGATTTCAGACAGCACTCAGGTTGAAAAGAGAGGCAAAACTTGATAAGATGAAAGCCTTGAAGAGATGACACAACACTCCGGTTAAAAGGAGAAGCAAGGAGAAGAACATGATCTTGCCAAAGCAAGATGATGAGCGAAGAGAGCAACATCACATTGCCTCCGAAAGAAGGAATATAAGATAGATCATTGGAATAATAGAATGGAGAAGGAAAATGCCAACTTGTGCCACAAATGAGCTTGGAAAGCACCCTTCCAAGAAGGTTATAACGGAGTTGTTGGGAAACCAACAACGAAACGAATAAGCTTGTTATGGGCTTATGGAAGACAACTCAAAATTATGAGGTGACAAACGGCCACAAACGAAAAACAAAAGATTGCTTGAGAGCAACGAAGAGATGAAAACTTCTTCCACCAAGAGGATGAAGAGCAAGGTTGGGTCATGTATAATCACCACAAATAGCAACAACCCTTAGGGAAGGCTTTAGGTGAAATCTATACCAAGATAACTCCAACAAAGAGATTGATTGGTCGAAAATATATCTTGAACGAAGAGAAAATGATGGATTTAATTAACTCATTCCTGACAACTTGTGAATCATGAAGCACGAGGAGAAATTGCCAAGGATGACATAACACCATCTCAAAAGATAAGGTAGAAAGGATTGCACTTCGGAATGCAAAAGAAGAATACTTCAACTCCTCAAAACAAGACATGTGTTGAGCACCATGTTTAATTTTAGAGTATAGCTTGGCGGGTCATAACTTCGAGAGAAATCTTGACGAAACAATTGAAGAATGAAAAGATTCCTTGACGAACCACCATGTAGAGCCTCCATGGAGAACTCCGGTAATAAAAGGATGATAGAAAGAAAGAGAAGTTGGAAGAAGAAGGTGAAGCCTTGCAATGATTTAGATGGAGCTTTGCGACGATATAACTAAGAAAACTTGGAACTCCGGAAATAAAAGAATTGAATCACCTCGAGGAAATAAGAATAAGATTTATTGTATTCTTAACCTTCATCAAATTCAATTGATGACAAGCAATGGATTTGGCATACTACTTATTCTCGTAGAAAGAATTAAGAGAGATATAGCATAAACTTGAGAAGGTATTCAACGAACCACCGGTGGAATTGAAGGAACGAATGGATTAAAATGATAACAAAGGAAGAGAAATCTTGAAGGAACCACCGCAAGAATTGAAAATGAAAGAAGTAAAGGGGTGAATCACCGGTAAGAATTAGAGAACGAATGAAGATACTTGAGGGAATTTGATACAAGAGAACGAAGAGATCATGAGCTGATTAGAGAATACTTGAGCAATGCACCGGTAAGATTTGGATAACGAGAGCTGAAGGCTGAGAATGAAGAATTATGACATGATGGCCTTCGGAGGAAAGAAATGAAAACAACTCATGAAATGCTCTGGATGGTAAGAAAAGAATTGTCACAATCAAAACAATTATGAGGATAGCATGAAGCTAGAACCATGAATCTTGAAGAGAATGGAGCAAGATTTAAGAGAAACTCTTCTTCGGTCTTCAAATGTTGAGAATGACGACGAGGAACACCAGAAAAATTACTGAGATACTCCGGTATGATGACAAGCGAAGAGGTTGAGCCAACAATGAAATGATTTGAAATCGATCTTAGAAAAGGCATGTGACTGATGAGAATTCATTCCTACGTCAAACTTGGAAAAGGATTTGAGAATGGCTCCGGGGGGATTAGAAGAGTCAGGTAAGATCCTGGGAAAAGACCTGTGGGTTAGGGCCCACTCAAAAGAAACACCATTGAAATAATTTTGAAGAGAGATTGCACCGGTAGAATTAAATAGCTTGAATGAGATAACAACCTCAAAATATCTTGAACGGATTGAGAATGGAAACACAAGTCTTCTGAGATATCTTAAGCACTCCAGAACAAATGAATAGCGAGAAGTGAAAGATTAAGAGGTGCACCGGTATGAAAAAGCATTAGAAATGAGGAAAGGAATATGATCGACAAAGCTTGAATTAAATCCACCGGAAAGGAATACGAGAATGACGATTGATGAACTTGAAGCTCGTGAGCATCTTCACGAGGGATCACCGGATCAAAACATTGATTGAAAAGAGTGACGAGACTTCACATGAATAAATGGATACTTGATTAAGAAATCTGGGTCCTTGAAGAAAAAGGGTGGGAGGGCGGGAAAACAAAGGCAACTTGGGAAAATGGAACAAACACCATTGAGAAAACTTAGAATTGATATTGCGGATGGGGAGAATGATGGGATCATCTCGAAGAGAAGCGCACCGGTTGGAAAAGAATTAACATGACAACCTCAATGATCAAAAGGATTAGTATTCACATAGCAATATGAGAACACCGTTTAGGGAAGGTATGGATTCAACACTTGACATTGAAGCAACTCGAATACCACAAATAAAACAAAAACAAAGGATTTGGCTTGCAGAATAAGCCGGAACAAACATATGATAGAGATTTCGTCCGAAGTTTTCGTGGTGGGGCCCACACGGGCTCGATTGTACAGCACCATCATGTACAAGGCAGTGCACATGACATACGAAGTGTCCCCGAACCAGCATAGCCAAGGGTTCTTTAAGACACAATGAGACCACTGTAAAAACGACCGTGGAAAGGCGGACCACTAGACGTCGAACCCCAATCTCATATCATGCATCTGTCGAAAAGATATTCTAGGAGCTACTTGAATTCCCACCTATAAAACTCCCGAAACTTTCTGGT
Organism: Triticum dicoccoides; assembly: GCF_002162155.2. Lineage (NCBI taxonomy): Eukaryota > Viridiplantae > Streptophyta > Magnoliopsida > Poales > Poaceae > Triticum > Triticum dicoccoides. The sequence goes on along the minus strand of NC_041389.1, from coordinate 451,133,075 downwards.
TATGCAATCTGGTGTTGGGGATACAGGGGAAGCAATATATCTCACCCAAACTAACAATCCCTACATCCAGCTGTATCCATCCGTCAACACATAACCAAGAAACCTTCGGAAATCATGTACCTCAACCTTCGAAAAGCATCCGTTATACAAGTTATGGCAATACCCGAACTCCCCAGTACTGGGTGACATCGAGGTTATCTCACCAACAACTGCATAAAAGAGATTTTCGATGTCGGCAAAACTCAGGTATTCCAGAACTGCAACGATAAAATTGTGACGACAACACCTCAGAGCTCGACTCCCCAGGTCAAAGCCACATAAATAGACAGGAGGCACCAAGAACAATGTTCTCGTCACAAAACCATCAAAACGATTCCAAGATACCCGCGTGATCCTTAAAAAAATTTGAGTGAAATTTGAGGAGAGGAAAGTCAAAACATCTACGTCAAGAGTCCTCACCAGAGCGACGAAGGGGGTTGAGGAGTAAAAAGAATCCTACTCTCCGATATATATAATCCTAAGACTCAAAATAGTTTTCTTCTAGACTCAACAACGACCAACAATCAAGGGGGCTCCTATGGTCGGTCGAGGCTCTGATTACCAACTTGTCACGCCCAATATGCGACCCTATCCAAAAGGAACTCGAAGGTCCCACCAAGGATAGACCCGCATATTGGAACGCTTTTGCAAGGTGGATATCATTACATCAACATTACATAATAGATGGGGATACATACAATAGGCATACAATGCCACTCGAATACAACATCACAATACATAAGAACAACATCCGACTACGGATGAAACATAAACAGAAACTCAAACGACATCCACCCTGCTAGCCCAGGCTGCCAACCTGGAACCTATCCCCTGATCGAAGAAGAAGCAGAAGAAGAACTCAACACAAGCAAGCATCGCTCTCGCGTCATGATCATCGCATAAACCTGTACCTGCAACTGTTGTTGTAGTAATCTGTGAGCCACGAGGACTCGGCAATCCCATTACCATGGGTATCAAGACTAGCAAAGCTTAAAGGGAAAGGAAGGGGTAAAGTGGTGAGGCTGCAGCAGCGACTAAGCATGATATGGTGGCTAACATACGCAAATAAGAGCGAGAAGAGAGCAAGCGGAACGGTCGTCAACTAGTAATGATCAAGAAGTGATCCTGAACTCCTACTTACGTCAAACATAACCCAGAAACCGTGTTCACTTCCCGGACTCCGCCGAAAAGAGACCATCACGGCTACACACACGGTTGATGCGTTTTAATTTAGATCTGGTGTCAAGTTATCTACAACCGGACATTAACAAATTCCCATCTGCCTATAACCGCAGGCACGGCTTTCGAAAGATTATACCCTGCAGGGGTGTCCCAACTTAGCCCATGACAAGCTCTCGTGATCAAAGAAGGAACAGACCTTCTCCCAGGAAGACCCGATCAGACTCGGAATCCCGGTTTACAAGACATTTCGACAATGGTAAAACAAGACCAGCAAGACCGCCCGATGCGCCGACAATCCCGATAGGAGCTGCACATATCTCGTTCTCAGGGCAACACCGAATAAGCTAAGCGTACAGGAACCGACGTAACCCAAGTTGCCAAGGGATGGTCCCGCACGGTGCTCTAGTTTGGACCAACACTTAGACAAGCACTGGCCCGGGGGGGCTAAAATAAAGATGACCCTCGGGATGTGCGACTCCCAAGGGAAAACGGGCTAGGTGAGGCAAATGGTAAAACCAAGGTTGGGCCTTGCTGGAGGAGTTTTATTCAAAGCGAACTGTCAAGGGGGTCCCATAAATCACCCACCGCGTAAGGAACGCAAACTCCGGGAACATAACATCGGTATGACGGAAACTAGGGCGGCAAGAGTGGAAGAAAACACCAGGCAAAAGGCCGAGCCTTCCACCCTTTACCAAATATATAGATGCATTAAATATATGAGAGATATTGTGATATCCCAACCAAAATCCTGTCCACCATGGAGAAATCTTCAACTTCACCTGCAACTAGCAACGCTATAAGAGGGCTGAGCAAAGTGGTAACATAGCCAAGTAACGGTTTGCATAGGAAAGGTGTCAAAGGTTAGAGGTTCATGGCAATTTGGGATGGCTTGATAAACAGGTAATAGGTAGCGCAGCAAAGCGATAGAACGAAGCAACTAGCATAGCAATGATAGTAGTGAGATCCAGGGTAGCGGTCATCTTGCCTGAAATCCCGCAAGGAAGAAGAACGAGTCCATGAAGTAGACGAACCAACGTAGTCGAACGAATCCTCACGAACGCAACGTTACCGGAACTAAGAAGCAACACCGGAAAGAAGCAAGCAACATAGTAAACAACCATCACATAACCATGGCATGATGCAAAAACAGGCATGATGCACAAACAAGTATGATGCATGTCCGGTTAAAAGAGCATGGCATGGCAAAGTGCAACAAGCAATACTACAAGTTAAGTGGAGATCAATATGCAACGAGTTGCATATTGACGAAACACCACATCAATTATTTAGTTCTCTCTCGGTTTTGTACCCAACAATATTAAATGTTATTAAACATGGCAAGGGGTGAAGCATATGAAAAACTACCTATCTAGACAAGTTTAAATGATGCAGCAATAACAAACAACAAGTCCGAAAAAATCCCCATATGCATATTTTAGATTCGGTACTGTTCTGCCCTAAACACAATTTTATTGTTGTTAAACAGGAAAATAAAGTGCACCATGTTAATCTAGGCATTTTTCCACCCCATTTACATATAAAGTTTATTTAAAATGGAGCTACGGTTATTTAGTTATGAATTAAAGCATTGTAGCATGGCATTATGCAAAATAAACACAAACAGCATATTAAACATTTTAAACATAGATGAAAGTGGCATATTATTAATCTACACAATTTTCTGAGCATTTTACATATATAAAACATTTTAATCCGATGCACAGTTATGACGTTATTAATGCATGAAATCTAGGGGGTTTTCTGTAAAACTGATAATCACTGGAATAATAGACAAATCGCAGCGCAGGGAAAAACACCACGGGCCGAAACTGGCTGGGCCAACAGTGCACGGGGGCGGGGCTGCTCACCAGGCCTCATGGGCCGGTCGGTGGAGAGGCCTGGCAAGCCGGCTGGCTTCGGCTGGGCCTGGGGCGCTGGCTGCGGCTGGGCCTGGGGCGCTGGCTGCGGCTGGGCCTGGGGCGCTGGGCCTGAGGCGCTGCGGAGGAAGGCCCATGCGGAGGGACGCATCGGTCAACACGGGCGGGCGGCTGCGCTCTGCTCGTCCCGAGCAGAGACATGGCGGCGGCGGTGGCTGGCTCTCTGGCGAGAGGAGCCGACGATGCAAGGCGAGGCGGGAGGGGCCCCGACCAGATCTGAGCGGATCAGGTCCGGCCGGATCCGTTCCCGGTGGTGGCGAGGCCGGGCGACGTCGGGAGCTCCTGCGGCGGCGCTGGCTGACGCGGATCCGAGGCCAACAGGGCGGCACACCTGCGGGAGAGGAGGACCCCGGGTCAGTTCGGGCAAGGGGAAGGAAGGAGAGGCACGCCGGAGTGACCTGACGAAGCTGCTCGCCGGCGATGGCACTCCGGCGAGGTGGGGATGAGGCGGCGATGACGGCGATCGACGGCTAGGGCAGGGGAGGCGCTCGGGATCGAACCCGATCGAGCAGGGCGCGGGAGCGGGGCCTGCGAGCGCGCGGCGGCGCAGGGCGGCGGCTGGCCGTTGGGCCGGCGCCAAGTGGCGGTGGGGTGCTGGCTGGGCACGGAATCTGAGGAGGAGGGGCTAGGAGGTAGGGGAAGGGCTAGGAGATGCCCAAAATGGCATGAGGGGGTCTATTTAAATAGGAAAGGGGCTAGGGTTTGGGTTTAGGGGGGTTTTAGGAGTGTTTCGGAGCCTCCGATCGCGATCCGACGATCAGGAACGGAGGAGGGGTTTAGGTGGGCTGCAGGAGGGCTGTGAAGAGGGGTTGGGCTGAGAGAAGAGGAGAGAAAGAGAGGCCCGGCGGTAGTTTCGGAGACCGAAACGTCCGACGATTAAACCGGCTACGGTGCCGCTACGGATGACGGTTGGGCTATCAAACAGACTCCGAATGCGATGAAATTTGGCAGGCGGTCTTTCTACACTATAATAAGACCGCATGCCAAGTTGCAACCCATTTTGAGAACATTTTTATGCCACTTATAAAATAATATTACGGAGGTGCCGCGGGCGCGTGCGAGTGTGGTCGGGCTTAGAACGGACAACGGAGAGAACCGGGGAAACCCGAACGGATGCAAGTTTTATGAAAACATATGGATGCGATGCACATGATGCTATGAGATGAGATGCATAACAAGAACAAAATGCAAAACAAACGACAAAAACCCAAGCACGAAGGAAATATCATATAGCATCTCCGGAAAAGGCAAGAGTCAGAGTTACGAATATGGAGAGTTGTATCCGGGGCGTTACACGTGATCTGAGGTTTATCCTCATTGCTGCACAAAAGAATTATGTCCTTGATGCACCGCTAGGTGACAGACCTATTGCAAGAGCAGATGCAGACGTTATGAACGTTTGGCTAGCTCAATATGATGACTACTTGATAGTTTAGTGCACCATGCTTAACGGCTTAGAATCGGGACTTCAAAGACGTTTTGAACGTCATGGACCATATGAGATGTTCCAGGAGTTGAAGTTAATATTTCAAGCAAATACCCGAGTTGAGAGATGAAGTCTCCAACAAGTTCTATAGCTAAAAGATGGAGGAGAATTGCTCAACTAGTGAGCATGTGCTCAGATTAACTGGGTACTACAATCGCTTGAATCAAGTGGGAGTTGATATTCAGATAGTGATTGACAGAGTTCTCTAGTCACAATCACCAAGTTACTGGAACTTCGTGATGAACTATAGTATGCAAGGGATGACGAAAACGATTCCCGAGCTCTTCGTGATGCTGAAATCAATGAAGGTATAAATCAAGAAAGAGCATCAAGTGTTGATGATTGACAAGACCACTAGTTTCAAGGAAAGGGCAAAGGGAAAGAAAGGGAACTTCAAGTAGAATGGCAAGCAAATTGTCTCTCTCGCGAAGAAGCCCAAAGCTGGACCAAAGCCTGAAACTGAGTGCATCTACTGCAAAGGAAATGGTCACTGGAAGTGGAAATGCCCTGAATATTTGGTGGATAAGAAGGATGGCAAAGTGAACAAGGGTATATTTGATATACAGGTTATTGATGTGTACCTTACTAGTGTTTATAGTAGCCCCTGGGTATTTGATACTTGTTCGGTTGCTAAAAATTAGTAACTCAAAACAGGAGTTACAGAATAAACAGAGACTAGTTGAGGGTGAAGTGACGATGTGTGTTGGAAGTGGTTCCAAGATTGATATAATCATCATCGCACACTCCCTATACTTTCGGGATTAGTGTTGAACCTAAATAAATGTTATTTGGCATTTGCGTTGAGCATGAATATGATTTGATCATGTTTATTGCAATACGGTTATTCATTTAAAGTTAGAGAATAATTGTTGTTCTGTTTACATGAATAAAACCTTCGATGGTCATACACCCAATGAAAATAGTTTGTTGGATCTCGATCATAGTGATACACATATTCATAATATTGATGCCAAAAGATGCAAAGTTGATAATGATAGTGCAACTTATTTGTGGCACTGCCATTTGGGTCATATCGGTATAAAGCGCATGAAGAAACTCCATAAAGATGGATTTTTGGAATCACTTGGTTATGAATCATATGATGCTTGTGAACCGTGCTTTTTGGGCAAGATGACTAAAACTCCGTTCTCCGAAACAATGGAACGAGCTACTGACTTGTTGGAAATAATACATACCAATGTATGCGGTCCAATGAGTGTTGATGCTCGTGGCGGGTATCGTTATTTTCTGACCTTCACATATGATTTGAGCAGATACGAGTATATCTACTTAATGAAACACATGTCTGAAACATTTGAAAAGTTCAAAGAATTTCAGAGTGAAGTGGAGAATCATCGTAACAAGAAAATAAAGTTTCTACGATCTGATCATGGGGAAGAATATTTGACTTACGAGTTTGTCCTTCATTTAAAAACAATGTGGGATAGTTTCATAGCTCACGCCACATGGCACACCACAGCATAATGGTGTGTCCGAACGTCATAACCGCACTTTATTGGATATGGTGAGATCTATGATGTATCTTACCGATTTACACTATCGTTTTGGGGTTATGCATTAGAGACAACTGCATTCACTTTAAATAGGGCACCATCAAAATCCGTTGAGACGACGCCTTATGAACTGTGGTTTGGCAAGAAACCAAAGTTGTCGTTTCTTAAAGTTTGGGACAATGATGCTTGTGTGAAAAAGTTTCAACCTGATAAGCTCGAACCCAAATCGGAGAAGTGCGTCTTCATAGAATACCCAAAGGAAACTGTTGGGTACACCTTCTATCACAGATCCGAAGGCAAAATATTCGTTGCTAAGATGGATCCTTTCTAGAGGAGTTTCTCTCGAAAGAAGTGAGTGGGAGGAAAGTAGAACTTGATGAGATAACTGTACCTACTCCCTTATTGGAAAGTAGTTCATCATAGAAATCTGTTCCTGTGATTCCTACACCAATTAGTGAGGAAGCTAATGATGATGATCATGTAACTTCAAATCAAGTTACTACCGAACCTCGTAGGTCAACCAGAGTAAGATCCGCACCAGAGTGGTACGGTAATCCTGTTCTGGAGGTCATGTTACTTGACCATGGCAAACCTACGAACTATGAGGAAGCAATGATGAGCCCAGATTCCACGAAATGGCTTGAGGCCTTGAAATCTGAGATGGGATCCATGTATGAGAACAAAGTGTGGACTTTGGTTGACTTGCCCGATGATCGGCAAGACATTGAGAATAAATGGATCTTCAAGAGGAAGACAGCCGCTGATAGTAGTGTTACTATCTACAAAGCTCGAATTGTCGCAAAAAGGTTTTTGACAAGTTCAAGATGTTGACTACGATGAGATTTCCTCACTCATAGCGATGCTTAAGTCTGTCCGAGTCATGTTAGCAAATTGCCGCATTTTATGAAATCTGGCAAATGGATAAACAAAACTGCATTCCTTAATGGATTTATTAAAGAAAAGTTGTATATGATACAACCAGAAGGTTTTGTCAATCCTAAAGGTGCTAACAAAATATGCAAGCTCCAGCGATCCATCTATGGAGTGGTGCAAGCATCTCGGAGTTGGAATATACGCTTTGATAAGTTGATCAAAGCATATAGTTTTAATACAGACTTGCGGTGAAGCCTGTATTTACAAGAAAGTGAGTGAGAGCTCTACAACATTTCTGATAAGTATATGTGAATGACATATTGTTGATCAGAAATAATATAGAATTATTCTGCAAAGCATAAAGGAGTGTTTGAAAGGAGTTTTTCAAAGAAAGACCTCGATGAAGCTTCTTACATGTTGAGCATCAAGATCTATAGAGATAGATCAAGATGCTTGATAAGTTTTTTTCAATGAGTACATACCTTGACGAGATTTTGAAGTAGTTCAAAATGGAACTATCAAAGAAAGAGTTCTTGCCTGTGTTACAAGGTGTGAAATTGAGTGAGACTCAAAGCCCGACCACGACAGAAGATAGAAAGAGAATGAAAGTCATTCCCTATGCCTCAGCCATAGGTTCTATAAAGTATGCCATGCTGTGAACCTGATCTATTGTATACCCTACACTGATTTTGGCAAGGGAGTACAATAGTGATCTAGGAGTAGATCACTGAACAGCGGTCAAAATTATCCTTAGTGGAATAAGGATATGTTTCTCGATTATGGAGGTGACAAAAGGTTCATTGTAAAGGGTTACGTCGATACAAGTTTTGGCACTGATCCAGATGACTCTAACTCTTAATCTGGATACATATTGAAAGTGAGAGCAAATAGGTAAAGTAGCTCTGTACAGAGCATTGTAGACATAGAAATTTGCAAAATACATACGGATCTGAATTTGGCAGACCCATTGACTAAACTTCTCTCACAAGCAAAATATGATCACACCTTAGTACTCTTTGGGTGTTAAATCACATAAACAATGTGAACTAGTTTACTGACTATAGTAAACCCTTTGAGTGTTGGTCACATAGCGATGTGAACTATGGGTGTTAATCACATGGTGATGTGAACTATTGTTGTTAAATCACATGGCGATGTGAGCTAGATTATTGACTCTAGTGCAAGTGGGAGACTGAATGAAATATGCCCTAGAGGCAATAATAAAGTTATTATTTATTTCCTTATTTCATGATAAATGTTTATTATTCATGCTAGAATTGTATTAACCGGAAACATAATACATGTGTGAATACATAGACAAACAGAGTGTCACTAGTATGCCTCTACTTGACTAGCTCGTTAATTAAAGATGGTTATGTTTCCTAACCATAGACATGAGTTGTTATTTGATTAACGGGATCACATCAATAGGAGAATGATGTGATTGACTTGACCCATTCCGTTAGCTTAGCACTTGATCGTTTAACATTCTTCTATTGCTTTCTTCATGACTTTATACATGTTCCTATGACTATTAGATTATGCAACTCCCGTTTACCGGAGGAACACTTTGTGTGCTACCAAATGTCACAACGTAACTGGGTGATTATAAATGTGCTCTACAGGTGTCTCCGAAGGTACTTGTTGGGTTGGCGTATTTCGAGATTAGGATTTGTCACTCCAATTGTCGGAGAGGTATCTCTGGGCCCACTCGATAATGCACATAACTATAAGCCTTGCAAGCATTGTAACTAATGAGTTAGTTGCGGGATGATGTATTATGGAAAGACTAAAGAGACTTGCCGGTAACAAGATTGAACTAGGTATTTGTAACACCCCCAGTGTCATGCTACAGTAACCCTTTGTGATTAAGCCAATCATTTTACTAAACAGTGCTTGATCACCTTCGATTCAAATATCCTTTGAAATTTCCACTTTCAAATCAAATTCAATTTGCAAGTGAAATATGGAGTTGCACAAAAGTTGCTGCAAAATAGTTCATCATTTAGCCAAAATTCCATAACATTTAATTGTTAAGGAAAAAAACATCACCTAAGATCTAAGATGGACTGTAGCAATTATTACAATGCAATTTCAGCATTTTAAAGTGCTGTTTTATTTGTGAAAAATGCAAATGGATTCATCTGGCCTCCAAACTTTTTGTGGCACTGCCTAAAAATGCAAACTATTTAATAGGCTCAGCCCCACATTTTTCTCGGCTCTTTTGGTTACCCTAAATAATCAATTTCTATCTCTTTTATTAAATAAAAAAGGAAAACAGGAAATGAGAAAATTGGAAAGAAACTCCTGTTCACTTAAGCCCAGTACTTACACTGTTCCAGGCCCAGCCCACCTGGCCGGCCTTTTCTCCTACCCTGTGTTTTGATTTTCGGTTTGAGCTTTTTTTCGCCCTAGGCCGAAATGGCCGAATTTCGGCCATTTTCAAAATTTTCGGCTGAAATTTGACCAAAATTTGACTGCAATTTGACATAAATTTAACCAAAATTTGAGTAATTTTGGCCTAAATATATTTTTCGCCTCAGGCCGAGATGGCCGAAATTCGGCCGAAATCCATATTTTGCGGCCGAAAATCAAAACACAGCTCCTACCTCGCAGGGGAGAGGCAGAGACCAGGGCGTGGCGCCCATCCGCCCACCATGGTCGCCGTGTCGGCCATCCCACGGCCCGTGGAAGGATAAGAGCAACCCCGGGGCATGCTAGATCAAAACCCTAATCCCCATCTCGCTCAGTGCCCCCTCGATCCCCTTCGCACCCCCCTCCTATCTGGCTCGATTCAAGCTTGTGAGCCCGTGCGGTGACCGCTGCGCCGCCATCGTTGACGCGGCCGCCGACCTCTCCGGTGTGCAGGAGCACGTCCAGGAGGTCTGCCGCAGCAGGATTCGCCCGTTCTGGGAACCAGCTCAAGCCGGGACGCCCCCTCCATGACGCCTGGATCGTCTTCATCTGCCTCGGCCGTCGCATCTCGCATCACCATTGCCGCTGCTCCGAGCCGTCCCCGGCCTCCCCGACCTCGCCACCGAGCTCGCTGTGAGCTCCTCCCCTAACCCCCCCTTCTTAATTCCCGCCTCGATTCGTTGCCGTAGCCGCCGTCTCCGAACTCGTCCGAGCTCCTGCGTACGCGTATGCGTACGTGCGTGCTTGAGACACCGCTCCTACTGCCTTTTCCCTGCTGCTCCTGCTGCTGCACTGCTGCTCCCTGTCCGCGCCCTCGCAGCTACCCGCGCCGGCGCACGCCTGTGCTCGCCGCAGCTACCCTCTCCTGCCGCTGCTACGTGTTGTCGCTGCCCACGCTGTTGCTCTACGTGCTTGCCTCTACTTACTGCTGCTTCCTACTGCTGTTGCTCATGCCACTGATGTTCTTTGCTGCTGCTGCTCGCTACCATCGCTGACTGCTCCTGCACTGGCCTCGGTTGTGGCCTTGGGCCATGGCCGAGCGCCCATGTGCTGTACATGGGTGTGCACAAGCCGTGAGGCTGGCTGTGCCTCTGGCCAGCCATGTGCAAAGTAGTTTAGGTTAATTACTAATTAGGGTAGCTACTAGCCTATGGCAGGTGGACCCCTTTTAGTTAAGTTAGAATTTATTTATTTTACTAAGCTTTAGACTATGCCATGTGGGCCATGCCTTCCCTTTTGACCAGTCAAGTTGACTTGGTCAATTCGGATTAAATAAATGCCGGAATTTCAAAATACTTTAAAACTTTAGAAAATCATAGATAATAAACCGTAACTCGCATGAAAATGTTTTGTACATAAAAGTTGTTCAGAATGACGAGACGAATCCGAATACGCGACCCGTTCGTCCGCCACACATCCCTAGCATAGCGAACATCGAACCTTTCCCCTCCGGTTCGGCTGTCCAAAAATGCCAAACTTCGGGAAAGCATTCCCGGATGTTATCCCACTTCGACGGTATCGCGTAGTACCGCGGTAGAACACCCTAGCACCGCTTATTGTCTTTTCATGCATTTGTTTGCTTGTATTTACCGTTTCTTCCCCCTCTTCTCTCCGGTAGACCCCGAGACTGCTGTTGATGTCCCTATGATCGACTACGTCGACGACGATCCTTCTTCCCTTTCAGCGGAGCTTCCAGGCAAGCCCCCCTTTGGTCATCTCGATATCACCCTTTTCCTTTCTCTCATGCTTGCATTAGATTTTGCTACTGTAATTGTTTGCTCCTATTATGATGCATAGCCTGCTTTGATATCTGCAGTTGTACCTTACTGCTTATCCTAAACTGCTTAGTATAGGTTGGTTAGTGATCCATCAGTGACCCCCACCTTGTCCTTGTTGCCCCTTCTTCATCATCGAAGACCCGATCAACGGGATCGAAGACCAGGCCCCGGCACCGCACATCACTTCCCCTTAGTTGCTCGACACTACTGGGTTACTATCGAGTGCCGAGGGTGAGACCTCTACATCACTTCTGATGTTAACCCTGTAGTGTAGCTATTCGGTCGTGGTCATCGAGGGTGATTCCGCCTTAACCACTTTCGATACGACTCTGTCGTGCAACCCCTCAAGTGTGAACCTCGGGGGTGATTCCTCTTACGTTCACCTTGATGATTACATCGAGTGGAATTCACCGGGGGTGATTCCTCGGGTTTTCCCCTTGATGTTTAGACACACAGTTACTATGATTACTATGACTTTACACTGAACCATGTTACTAAAGACGGGTCGACCCTGAGGGGTACCCGCGTGAGCATAATTGCGAGTGATGTGGAGATGGGTTGACCTGGAGGGTACCCGAGAGTTGAATACGAGGCGTGGCCGGGCATTCTTAGCCCTTGCCGCAAGTCCTCGAGACGGGGCGACGGGGTCACATCTTTCGTGAGTCTCTGCTCGTGACCGCACTAACAACACACTAACGGTTTTGATATTTGATCCAAGGGGCCTCTGGCCTGATAGCACTAACCATCACGTGGGCATAGTATGAGCGTTCTGCGTCGTATGTATCAGCCGAAGCTTAATAGACATCAGCGACTAAGCGGCGCGCGCCGGGTTGGACTGCGTAAGCACCTGCCTTGTTGAAGGAGGTAGCTAGGTCTGCTCGCCGGCGCGTACGCAAGGTGCAGGAGTTCCAGGGGAGATGGCCCATGACCCCTGGGGGCATAGGTTTAGTCCGGTGTGCTGGCCTCTCTATTAAGCCTAGGTCGGGTTGCGGCGTATTGTTTGGCCGAGGCCGGGCATGACCCTGGAAAGTGTGTCCGGCCGGAGTTAATCAAGTGTGGTGGGTAAGTTGGTGCACCCCTGCAGGGAAGAAAACATCTATCGATAGCCTATCCTACGGTAACAGACACTTGGAGTTGTATCCCGATCGATACAACTAGAACTGGATACTTGTGATGAGAATTGGATTGTGATGAGAACTGGATAGTATGGCTCTGGGATTGCTTTCTCGCAAGGAGTCGAGAAAGGATCTCTGGCCGAGGTTGATAACACTACTACTAGTTTACTTTATGCTACTCTACTCCCTCCTGTTTGCTGCAAGATGGTGGTTTCCAGAAGATGCTAGTCTTCGATAGGACTAGGCCTTCTCTCTGTTCTGGCATTTCTGCAGCCCAGTCCACATATACAACCTTCCTTTGATAATGTTGCATATGTAGTGTAGATGCTCGCGAGTACTTTGGATGAGTACTCACGGTTGCTTTGCTCCCCCTTTCCCCCCTTTCTTTTTCTTTCCGGTTGATGCAACCAGATGTCGGAGCCCAGGAGCCAGATGCCACCATCGGTGCCCACTACTACGTGGAGACCGCCGATGACCAGGAGTAGTTAGGAGGCTCCCAGGCAGGAGACCTTGCCTTTTCGATCGATGTTGCTTTTGTGCTAGCCTTCTTAAGGCAAACTTGTCTAACCTCATGTCTGTACTCAGATATTGTTGCCTCCACCGACTCTTGTGTATTCAAGCTTATGTATTCGAGCCCTCGAGGCCCTTGGCTTGTAATATAAAGCTTGTATTATTTTAATTTGTGTCTAGAGTTGTGTTGTGATATCTTCCCGTGAGTCCTTGATCTTGATCATACACATTTGCGTGTATGATTAGTATACGATTAAATCGAGGGCGTCACAAGTTGGTACCAGAGCCGACTGCCTGTAGGTAGCCCCCTTTCCAACTCCTTGGCCGAAGTTGAGTCTAGAAACCGAAAACTGTTTTACTAACTTGGTTGTGTGGCTTACGGGCCCACGTTGCCAATTGGGTGGTATTAGGATCTTTTATTCCTTGTCTATACTCTGGGACTCTGATCTCTCTTCCATTCGGGTTAAATGATTTTGCTAACTCTAACATTAGGATCTCGTAACGACTTTCCCCGGAGAGCCCCTTCATTCTGGATGGTTTCCTGCTTCACCAGAATACTTCAAAGATATTCTCCGATCTATTCCCGAGAACTTGTGTTGATTTCTTTTGCAATCCCTTAACACCGTTGAATCCTTATGGATAACTGCTTACCCTCGCTGTTCTTACTTCCATCCCTAGTTATTCTCGTTATTACAAGATACCCGAAAGTATTCTCCGACTTTCAAGAATCCTTTTTTTTCGACTGCCTTGCAGCTCTTTTCTGCCTGAATAACCCTATGAATAATTCCACACACTTATCAGGGATTTGTTCATCCCCAATTGATCATATGTCTCATAAAAATTCTTCGAATGCAATTCGATCTCCTGAAGATCCTCTGCAGCCTAGTGCTCCCGAAAGTCTTGTCTCCCTGCATTATGGTTAAATCCATATGTCGAGCAATATTCATTAACATCCTTTGTGATTGTCATCCTGAGCCTATTGATTCATTATGTTGCGATTGCTCGCAATCATCAGTTGAACCCTGAAATTTGACCTTCCTGCTCATACGTCATTCTAGACATGAGTTGGATCTCGGCCAATCATGTTGTAATTGATTGTCCACCTAGTTCCCTTCAACTTGAACGTCGAATTATTCTGATGTTTCTATAATCTAATGCCTTCGCATTCTTTCCCTCTTCTGATTGAGTACTGATACTCACATCAGATACATTGAGGACCGCTGAATACTTTGTTGGATTATTATCTGCCAATGTCCTTCATATTCAAAATCTTGTGCGCTTTTCCCCTGATACATATTGCCTTCGGTAAATTGCATCCTCTGCTTATTGTCAACCATGCTTTGTCATTGAGCTGATGTTATATGCTCTGGAAGTTAATGGTATGTGTTCCTAAGATACCCCTACGGGTTGAACCTATACCTTTCCTAAAATTTGTGTGAACTCGAAAGAGATGTGAGTCATACTCTTCTGGTGCTTCACCAGATAAATCTTTCGCGCTACAAATTCTTAGAAAGCAAGGAGTGAATGAAAGATTATGCATTGAAGAAGTGGGAGTTGACCTTGAGCCTTTGTGTTCATGCCCATGGACCCGATGTAGAACTTATCATGGAAGCTGCTCGTAAAAATAATTACACTTTGTTATAAGTCCATCTTGTATCAGTGGTTTGATCATTCATAACCGTGGTTCCGACCATAGTTTCTCCTTAATCCCATTTCTCGGACAAGTTAAAATACTTGTCTACTGCAAGTCATTGCACTTGTCCAACCTCTAATTTGATCTACCTTCAAGTATTGCCTCATGTTATCTCGAGGATATTGTGTCATTGCACTACCTCTTGTAAATTCTTAATTGAAGTGATACTCCGTCACACCATTCCTAGCCTGATTGGCTACATCATTATCGTCCTAAATTTTAACTGTGCTACCTGTTCCTTCCGGAGCACAATTTTTCAACGATGAGCTAAGCTTACGTCGCTCTTCCTCATCTTATCATTCCACCTTGAACAACAAGCTTGAATCTGAGCTTGTGTCGTATCCATGGTTCCAATAGCCTTTGCTTCATCATTCCTTTTGCTTGATGTCGTTGCTGCTTGATGGCATCTTCATAGAGCCTCTCGACAAAATTTGTCGTGATCACCAACAATATATTGCCTTGTTCTAAGATATATTCTTGAGGAGAAATACCATCCTTGCACATCGATGATTCGTGTGTCATCGACACCATCCTTGACTTCCTGCCAATACGGACTTGGTCATGTTTTGGTTATATCTTACATTCCTTGATATTCTTGGAATTGTTCCTTTTGTACTTCCTGTGACCTTCAGATTCAATCTTGCTTGAAACACCATGTTAATGTTACATCGAAGCATGACTGTGGTATTCCGAATACCAACAAGAACATCGGAAGCATAATACAAAATGTTTCTCGTTCAATTACCCTCACACCGTTGTATGGGTAATATCATGATTCTTCCCTTGCCCCATTATCTAAATGCTTTTGAACTTGCTGTCCTATCATGTATATCCTGCTCTGCTTTTCCTTGGGAAGGATATACTCCCAACTCTTATGTGTAAACACGTCTTCCTTTCCATTGGACTGTTTGATCTGATAATCATATTTTTCCTGTCCATTGCTTTGTTTTAACCTTTCTTATGATCTGGATGATATAAGCAGAAATAATTCCCTGCTTATGAAAACACCTCGAGGTACAATTCGGTCAGTACGACCCTGTTACTAATGTAGTTGACATTCTAGTAACCACCGATGGACGAGAACTTTGCCTATTGGTCCGCCTCATTCAACGAGAAGGAAAATGGTTCTCTTCGTCCCTCGCCCTTGGTACCGATATTGTCGCCGACATAACTGACAGGCTATCCTCTGACATACCTTGTTGTCGTGACCGGTAAGATGCCACCGTTCTCCCTACTTTTGATCGACACTCCCCTCACAGTTCCATAGGATCGAAACCTGACTCTCCTGTATATCCTTGAGTTCGAAGTATCATATGCTCCTGGCTTTGTGAGTTATCACGAGCCACCCTTCGAGAGATGATCTATACCCGATACTATGAACCCCCTTCTCACACGCTGTTCAGGTATCGATGGTTGTTCATTCGCTTGAAACTTTTTATTGTACCTTCTTACATTGCTCTTGAAATTTTCTTAAGTTTAAACTTGAGGGATACTTCTGCCACACTCCCTGAATTGTCCACCAGATAATTAACCCTATAAGGGTCAGATTCTCCAGAAGTTACTCTTTACTTCCCCACTTAAATCTCGGGACGAGATTTCTTGTAGTGGAGGAGATTTGTAACACCCCTAGTGTCATGCTACAGTAACCCTTTGTGATTAAGCCAATCATTTTACTAAACAGTGCGTGATCACCTTCGATTCAAATATCCTTTGAAATTTCCACTTTCAAATCAAATTCAATTTGCAAGTGGAATATGGAGTTGCACAAAAGTTGCTGCAAAATAGTTCATCATGTAGCCAAAATTCCATAACATTTAATTGATAAGGAAAAAAACATCACCTAAGATCTAAGATGGACTGTAGCAATTATTACAATGCAATTTCAGCATTTTAAAGTGCTATTTTATTTGTGAAAAATGCAAATGGATTCATCTGGCCTCCAAACCTTTTGTGGCACTGCCTAAAAATGCAAACTATTTAATAGGCTCAGCCCCACATTTTTCTCGGCTCTTTTGGTTACCCTAAATAATCAATTTCTATCTCTTTTATTAAATAAAAGAGGAAAACAGGAAATGAGAAAATTGGAGGAGGATAAGAGCAACCCCGGGGCGTGCTAGATCAAAACCCTAATCCCCATCTCGCTCAGTGCCCCCTCGATCCCCTTCGCACCCCCCTCCTATCTGGCTCGATTCAAGCTCTTGAGCCCGTGCGGTGACCGCTGTGCCGCCATCGTTGATGCGGCCGCCGACCTCTCCGGTGTGCAGGAGCACGTCCAGGAGGTCTGCTGCAGCAGGATTCGCCCGTTCTGGGAACCAGCTCAAGCCGGGACGCCCCCTCCATGACGCCTGGATCGTCTTCATCCGCCTTGGCCGTCGCATCTCGCATCACCATTGGTGCTGCTCCGAGCCGTCCCCGGCCTCCCCGACCTCGCCACCGAGCTCGCTGTGAGCTCCTCCCCCAAACCCCCCTTCTTAATTCCCGCCTCGATTCGTTGCCGTAGCAGCCGTCTCCGAACTCGTCCGAGCTCCTACGTACGCGTACGCGTACGTGCGTGCTTGAGACACCGCTCCTACTGCCTTTTCACTACTGCTCCTACTGCTGCACTGCTGCTCCCTGACCGTGCCCTCACAGCTACCCGTGCCGGCGCACGCCTGTGCTCGCTGCAGCTACCCTCTGCTGCCGCTGCTACGTGTTGTCGCTGCCCATGCTGTTGCTCTACCTGCTTGCCTCTACTTACTGCTGCTTCCTACTGCTGTTGCTCATGCCACTGATGTTCTTTGCTGCTGCTGCTCGCTACCATCGCTGACTGCTCTTGCACTGGCCTCGGTTGTGGCCTTGGCCATGGCCGAGTTCCCATGTGCTGTACATGGGTGTGCACAAGCCGTGAGGCTGGCTGTGCCTCTGGCCGGCCATGTGCAAAGTAGTTTAGGTTAATTACTAATTAGGGTAGCTACTAGCCTATGGCAGGTGGACCCTTTTTAGTTAAGTTAGAATTTATTTATTTTACTAAGGTTTAGTCTATGCCATGTGGGCCATGCCTTCCCTTTTGACCAGTCAAATTGACTTGGTCAATTCGGATTAAATAAATGCTGGAATTTCAAAATACTTTAAAAATTTAGAAAATCATAGATAATAAACCGTAACTCGGATGAAAATGTTTTGTACATAAAAGTTGTTCAGAACGACGAGACGAATCCAAATACGTGGCCCGTTCGTCCACCACACATCCCTAGCATAGCGAACATCGAACCTTTCCCCTCCGGTTTGGCTGTCCGAAAATGCCAAACTTCGGGAAAGCATTCACGGATGTTATCCCACTTCGCCGGTATCGCGTAGTACCGCGATAGAACACCCCTAGCACCGCTTATTGTCTTTTCATGCATCTGTTTGCTTGTATTTACCGTTTCTTCCCCCTCTTCTCTCCGGTAGACCTCGAGACCGCTGTTGATGTCCCTATGATCGACTACGTCGACGACGACCCTTCTTCCGTTTCAGCGGAGCTTCCAGGCAAGCCCCCCCTTTGATCATCCCGATATAGCCCTTTTCCTTTCTCTCATGCTTGCATTAGATTTTGCTACTGTAATTGTTTGCTCCTATTATGATGCATAGCCTGCTTTTGTATCTGCTGTTGTACCTTACCTGCTTATCCTAAACTGCTTAGTATAGGTTGGTTAGTGATCCATCAGTGACCCCTACCTTGTCCTTGTTACCCCTTCTTCATCATCGAAGACTCGATCAACGGGATCAAAGACCAGGCTCCGGCACCGCACATCACTTCCCCTTAGTTGGTCGACACTACTGGGTTACTATCGAGTGCCGAGGGTGAGATCTCTACATCACTTCTGATGTTAACCCTGTAGTGTTGCTATTCGGTCGTGGTCATCGAGGGTGTTTCCGCCTTAACCACTTCCGATACGACTCTGTCGTGCAACCCCTCAAGTGTGAACCTCGGGGGTGATTCCTCTTACGTTCACCTTGATGATTACATCGAGTGGAATTCACCGGGGATGATTCCTCGGGTTTTCCCCTTGATGTTTAGACACACAGTTACTATGATTAGTATGACTTTACACTGAACCATGTTACTAAAGATGGGTCGACCTTGAGGGGTACCCGCGCGAGCATAATTGCGAGTGATGTGGAGACGGGTTGACCTGGAGGGTACCCGAGAGTTGAATACGAGGCGTGGCCGGGCATTCTTAGCCCTTGCCGCAAGTCCTCGAGACGGGGCGACGGGGTCACATCTTTCGTGAGTCTCTGCTCGTGACCGCACTAACAACACACTAACGGTTTGGATATTTGATCCGAGGGGCCTCTGGCCTGATAGCACTAACCATCACGTGGGCATAGTATGGGCGTTCTGCGTCTTATGCATCAGCCGAAGCATAATAGACGTCAGCGACTGAGCGGCGCGCGCCGGGTTGGACTGCATAAGCACCTGCCTTGTTGAAGGAGGTAGCTAGGTCTGTTCACCGGCCGCGTACGCAACGTGCAGGAGTTCCCGGGGAGATGGCCCATGACCCGTGGGGGCATAGGTTTAGTCCGGCGTGCTGGCCTCTCTATTAAGCCTAGGTCGGGTTGCGGCGTATTGTTTGGCCGAGACCGGGCATGACCCAGGAAAGTGTGTCCGGCCGGAGTTAATCGAGCGTGGTGGGTAAGTTGGTGCACCCCTGCAGGGAAGAAAACATCTACCGATAGCATGTCCTACTGTAACAGACACTTGGAGTTGTATCCCGATCGATACAACTAGAACTGGATACTTGTGATGAGAATTGGATTGTGATGAGAACTGGATAGTATGGCTCTGGGATTGCTTTCTCGCAGGGAGTCGAGAAAGGATCTCTGGCCGAGGTTGATAACACTACTACTACTTTACTTTATGCTACTCTACTCCCTCCTGTTTGCCGCAAGATGGTGGTTTCCAGAAGATGCTAGTCTTCGATAGGACTAGGCCTTCTCTCTGTTCTGGCATTTCTGCAGCCCAGTCCACATGTACAACCTTCCTTTGATAATGTTGCATATGTAGTGTAGATCCTTGCTTGCGAGTACTTTGGATGAGTACTCACGGTTGCTTTGCTCCCCCTTTTCCCCCTTTCTTTTTCTTTTCGGTTGATGCAACCAGATGTCGGAGCCCAGGAGCCAGATGCCACCGTTGGTGGCCACTACTACATGGAGACCGCCGATGACCAGGAGTAGTTAGGAGGCTCCCAGGCAGGATGCCTTGCCTTTTCGATCGATGTTGCTTTTGTGCTAGCCTTCTTAAGGCAAACTTGTCTAACTCATGTCTATACTCAGATATTGTTGCTTCCGCTGACTCTTGTGTATTCAAGCTTATGTATTCGAGCCCTCGAGGCCCCTGGCTTGTAATATAAAGCTTGTATTATTTTAATTTGTGTCTAGAGTTGTGTTGTGATATCTTCCCGTGAGTCCTTGATCTTGATCATACACATTTGCGTGTATGATTAGTATACAATTAAATCGAGGGCGTCACAACATTGAGATACCGACGATCGAATCTCAGGCAAGTAACATACCGATGACAAAGGGAACAACGTATGTTGTTATGCGGTTTGACCAATAAAGATCTTCGTAGAATATGTGGGAGCCAATATGAGCATCCAGGTTCTGCTATTGGTTATTGACCGGAGAAGTGTCCCAGTCATGTCTACATAGTTCTCAAACCCGTAGGGTTCGCACACTTAATGTTCGGTGACGATTTGTACTATGAGTTATGTAATTTGATATACCGAAGGTAGTTCGGAGTCCCGGATGAGATGGGGACATGACGATGAGTCTCGAAATGGTCGAGACATAAAGATCGATATATTGGACGACTATATTTGGACATCGGAAAGGTTCCAAGTGATTCGGGTATTTTCGGAGTACCGGGGAGTTACGGGAATTCACTGGGAGAAGTATTGGGCCTTATTGGGCCATACGGGAATAGAGGAGAGATGCCAAAAGGAAGGAGGCGCGCCCCCCCCCTCTGGTCCGAATTGGACAGGGGGTGCAGCCCCCTTTTCCTTCTCCCTCTCCCCCTCTTTCCTTCTCTCCTACTCCGGAAAGGAAAGGGGAATCCTACTAGGACTTGGGAGTCCTAGTAGTACTCCCCACACTTGGCGCGCCCCCTCTAGGGCTGGCCTCTCCCTCCCTCCTTTATATACGGGGGCAGGGGGAACCTCTAGACACAACAATTGATCTCTTGATCTCTCAGCCGTGTGCGGTGCCCCCTCCACCATAATCCACCTTGATCATATCGTAGTGGTGCTTAGGAGAAGCCCTGCGTCGATAGCAAAATCATCACCGTCATCTCGCCGTCGTGCTGACGGAACTCTCCCTTAAAGCTCGGCTAGATCGGAGTTCGAGGGACGCCATCGAGCTGAATGTGTGTTGAACTCGGAGGTGCCGTACGTTTGGTACTTGGATCGGTTGGATCGTGAAGATGTACGACTAGATCAACTGTGTTGTGCTAACGCTTCCACTTTCGGTCTACGAGGGTACGTGGACACACTCTCCCCTCTCGTTGCTATGCATCACCATGATCTTGCGTGTGCGTAGGATTTTTTTTGAAATTACTACGTTCCCCAACATCTACTTGGTGCAAGGAATTTGGCTAGCATGAGGGGGAAAGGCAAGCTCAACATGTTTGAAAGATCCATGACAATATACTTTAACTCAGATGTGAGAAAACATAACCCATTACGTTGTCTTCCATGTCCAACATCAACTCTTTAGCATGTCATATTTAATGAGTGCTCACAATTATAAAAGATGTCCAAGATAGTATATTTATATGTGAAAACCTCTCTTTCTTTATTACTTCCTATTAATTGCAACGATGACCAAAACTATGTTTGTCAACTTTCAACGACTTTTAAGTCTCATACTCTTTATATGTGAAGTCATTACTATCCATAAGATCAATATGAACGCTTTTATTATTTTTATTCTTTCTATTTTCTCAAGATCATAGCAAGATAGCAAAGCCCTTGACTCAACACTAATCTTTATTATATAGCTCATGGACACGATTATATAGAAGGATCACAAAGCAAAACTCGAAACTAATTCAAACCAAAACTTTATTCTACTAGATCAAGATATTACTAAAAGGATCGAACTAAGTAAAACGGTAAAGATAGGAGTGTGATGGTGATACGATATCGGGGCACCTCCCCCAAGCTTGGCAGTTGCCAAGGGGAGTTCCCATACCCATGTGATTATGTCCTCGGAGGTGATGAAGGTGGTGATGATGATGGTGGATAATCGCACATCGAGCGTAAAAGCTCCTCCAACTTGCGGATAATGCCCTTGAGTGCGACGATATGATCCTTCAACAAAATATTTTCCTGTGTGAGATGCTTGTTTTGTATGCGAGCTAGTTCAATCATCTTGAAAGCTTCAATCTCATGTTCTTCTCTTTTCAGCTCTATCTTCAATAGCCTAGCATCCTTGTCTTCATTGTTGGAGGAGGATGACGTCATGATGCTCTAGATCTGTTAGAAAAACAGCTCGAAACGAAAATAGAAGATTTTTGCGTGATACGATGGTCAAAACCTTCGGGAGATTATATAATGAATTTTTACCGACCAAAAGAAGTAACGTGCAAGAAAACGGAGTCCGGGAGGCACACGAGGTGCCCACGAGACAGGGGGGCGCGCCTAGTAAGGGTGGGCGCGCCCTCCACCCTCGTGGAGGCCTCGTGTCCTTCCTGGATTACTTCTTGCTTTCCTAAATTCTTAAATATTCCAAAATAGAGAAAAATTGCCATTAGAATTGTTTTGGAGTCGGTTTACTTACCGTACCACATACCTATTCGTTTTCGGAGTCTGAAATGTTCTGGAAAGTGTCCCTTATGTATTCCTCCTGGGTTACGATTCCAATAATATTAGTTTCAACATTTATAGGATTACCTGAGATATAATGTTCGATTCTTTGACTGTTCACCACCCTCGGACTTGTGCCTTCGAAGTTGTTGATTTTTATGGCACCAGAACGATAGACCTCCTCGATAACCTATGGACCTTCCCACTTAGAGAGAAGTTTTCCTGCAAAATATCTTAAATGAGAGTTGAATAGCAATACATAATCACCTACGTTAAACTCATGCTTTTGTATTCTTTTGTCATGCCATCTTTTAACCTTTTCTTTGAACAGCTTGGCATTCTCATAGACTTGTGTTCTCCATTCATCGAGTGAGCTAATATCAAATAACCTCTTCTCACCGGCAAGTTTGAAGTCATAGTTGAGCTCTTTAATAGCCCAATATGCTTTATGTTCAAGTTCGAGAGGTAAGTGACATGCTTTTCCATAAACCATCTTATACGGAGACATACCCATAGGATTTTTATATGCAGTTCTATAGGCCCATAACGCATCATCAAGTTTCTTGGACCAATTCTTCCTAGATCTATTAGCAGTCTTTTGCAAAATTAGTTTGAGCTCTCTATTGCTCAACTCTACTTGACCACTAGACTGTGGGTGATAAGGAGATGCAATTCTATGATTAACATCATACTTAGCAAGCATTTTACGAAAAGCACCATGAATAAAATGTGAACCACCATCAGTCATTAAGTATCTAGGGACTCCAAACCTCGGAAAAATAACTTCTTTAAACATATTAATAGAGGTGTTATGATCAGCACTACTAGTTGGAATAGCTTCTACCCACTTAGTAACGTAATCAACAACAACTAAAATATGTGCGTATCCATTAGAGGCAGGAAAAGGTCCCATCAAATCAAAGCCCCAAACATCAAATGGTTCAATATCAAGAGAATAATTCATAGGCATTTCTTGACGTCTACTAATATTACCAATTCTTTGACATTCATGACAAGACACGACAAACTTACGAGCATCTTTGAAGAGAGTAGGCCAATAAAAACTGGATTGCAATACCTTATGTGCAGTTCTATCTCTAGCGTGGTGTCCTCCATATGGTTTGGAGTTACACTTGCGTAGGATCTGTTCCTGTTCATGCTCAGGTACACAACGTCTAATAACACCATCTACTCCTTCTTTATAAAGGTGTGGGTCATCCCGGAAGTAATGTCTTAAATCATAAAAGAACTTTTTCTTTTGCTGGTATGTGAAACTAGGTGGTATAAATTTATCAACAATGTAATTAGCATAATCAGCATACTGATGACCCACAAGTATAGGGGCTCTATCGTAGTCCTTTCGATAAGTAAGAGTGTCGAACCCACCGAGGAGCAGAAGGAAATGGCAAGTGGTTTTCAGTAAGGTATTCTCTGCAAGCACTAAAATTGTAGGTAACAGATAGTTTTATGATAAGATAACTTGTAAAGAGTAACAAGCAATGAAAGTAAATAAGGTGCAGCAAGGTGGCCCAATCCTTTTTGTAGCAAAGGACAAGCCTGGATAATTTCTTATAATGAGAAAAGCGCTCCCGAGGACACATGGAAATTATCGTCAAGCTAGTTTCATCACGCTCATATGATTCGCGTTCGGTACTTTGATAATTTGATATGTGGGTGGACCAGTGCTTGGGTACTGCCGTTTCTTGGACAAGCATCCACTACTAGGGAAAACCTTATACACAGAACTTTAGCAGTAGCGTGGGTCAAAAAAGCACGCTGGTGCTAAGTAGCAGTAGCGCGCTTGTGCAAACCGCGCTACGGATAAAGTTCTAGCAGTAATGCGCGTTGTTCTAAACACGTTACTACTAAAATTCCCACGGCTTAGCCGATAGGCTACACATAGTAGTAGCGATCTATATTGAACCGCGCTACCGCTACTTTCTTTGTAGCAGCGCGTTTTATTCTAAACTCGCTACTGCTAAAGGATATAAAATTAAATGGAAAGCAAATAGAAAGGTAATTGAAAATGAAAGAAATAGAATAAGGTGAAAGAAAAAAAAATGTGAAGAAAAATAAATGAAAAAGGGAAAAAAGAGAAAGGAGTAGCAGTAGCGTGTTTCCCAGAACGCGCTGTAGCTAACGTAGCAGTAGCGTGCTTTCTGGAATGCGCTACTGCTACTTCTGACTTAACCACGGGGTTCGTCCTTCCCCACGGCCACTTCCCCCAAATCCAACTCCTCCGCTCTCGCCACCGCCGTCGCCCGTCGGTCGCCGCACGCTCTCCGCACACCCTCTACGCCGCCCCCGACCCGGATTCAACGCCGCCCCACCCCCGACTTCAACACCGCCCCGGATGCCGTCCCCGACCCCGACCTTGATGCCGCCCTCCGCCGCGCGCCCGAGCCCCGACCCTGACCTCGACGCCGCCTGCCCCTCCCTCGTCGCAGGCACTCGAAGTGAGCACGCCTGCTCCTCCCTCTCCCCTACCTCTGCCTAGGGTTTCTTCATATTTTAGTTGCATTAAATTAGTTAGGGTTCATGTAAGGGTGGAAACGAATCGGATGCTGATGCGGCTCAAATTAGTTAGGGTTCATGTAAGGGTGGAAACGAATCAAATTTCTAAGATGAATCATAAAACGAGTAAAATTTGACCACTTATTTCACTTTTAAGTTGGATAATTGGAATATCCGCTACCACTTTCCACCCCTAGGTTCATCAAATTAGATGGTAATTAGGGCAGTAGTTCCTAGGTACTAATTAGTTAGTAAGAACTAGGTACTAGTTTATTTTTATTTATAGTAAGTTTATTTTTAGTAAGAACTAGTTGAATTAATAGAACTAGTTAGTAAGAACTTGTTGTTATTTTTTTAGTTAAAGCAATTTTTCCCACATCGACGTGGATGATGCCTATCCCGCATCCTCGTCGTCGAGTCCGCGGAGGACACCTGCGTCACTAGATGGGCCATGTCTGGGACTGGGCTCCGCTGGGGTGGTACTGGGAGGCGCTACCTACCGGGGGCGCAGGTTGGTGAGCAGCCAGCCTGTCATTGACCCGAACCTTCTTTGGTGGCGGTCGCGTGGGTCAGTGATGGTCCAGAGGCTCGAGGACCCCGTGGAGGTGGTGCGTCACCATGTCAGTGAGGAGGACGCGCACGTCCATCGCTACTTGTTTACGTTGGAGCACATGTTCTGCAATACCTGGCAGGTTCTCCAGGGATCTCACTGGAGCTATGATCCTGTGATGGTTCCTTCTCTGTGGGTGTCCACCGCCCACACCGATACCCGTCGTGCGCTAGGTTTTAGTTGTATTAGTGATGTTATATGTATGATACTATTCGGGATGTATTAGTGATAATATTCGACGATGTACGGATGCATGAGATGATTTACTTTTGCTTATTGAATGCATGCTAATTTGAGTCCTATAAGATATTTTGAAATGTATATCTTGTGTTTCTCAAATAGGATATGTGCTTGCCCAAGTGGCCGGTCATGCTTGCAGGTTACACCTCTGAGTGGCCTATGTTTTGCCGGAGTGTTGATTCATTTCCGTTCTGGCAAATTTCAGGCGCTCGATATGTCCTATTTTAGCAAAGGTCATGCCGGATTTTTCCGTGAATTTTGGCATGACTTGTGCCAGAATATGTAGGAAATATCGAGTGCCCCGGATTTGTGTGTTGAGTATCCTGGTAGTTGTCTTCGATCGATTTTCAATTAATGTTTCAACTATGAACATAGGAAATGTCTGACGACGAAAAGAATTTTGGTATTTGCAAATACTGCGAAGACGAGCGCGGCCTGTGCGATGGAATCTTCCTAGATGATGATAGGCGCTTCAGCATCAAGATGGACGAGAACTTCGAAGTGGATACAGTAAGTCACAATGACAAGTCTTTTTTCGTAATTAAGCATGACATCTGCTTCATTTGGTTCAACTTATAATTTATTTTTTTACTATTCTACTAGCGTATCCCCTGCCATGCAAGAGTTTTTGTATTGCATAAGATAGGTTTCAGTCATACTACGAAGGTAAAGAAAGTTTACTTGAAGACCGAGCATGGTTATATTTTCCACGCAAAATTATACAACACAGACGACTACACCTATTTTGGATGCAAAACATGGCGAGCACTATGCAAGACTTATGCATTTGAGCCTGATATGGTTATCACCTTTGATATTCGTTCGGAAGATGATATTGAAGGTAATACCGACATCTGGGTCGATGTGCAGACGCCTCCAGTTATACCATTATGTGAGTTTCTCAACCATATTTATGTCTTTGATATTGTTTATTCAAAAATAGTTGACAACTAATTTCTATTGTCAGCTTATTTCCGTTCAAGCAAACATGTCCAGCGCTTGGTAGACAGGACCTACTACTGTCCCGGGCTGAACTAACCTGCGAGGAGCTAAGTCATTATGTTTCATGGCTTGCGGATCTTGATACTGTCAAGACAAATTTTCTTCCTACACTTAGAAATGTTAGTACTAAAAACGTGCGACCAATAGTGTTCGTAATCAACTACGGTCACATCTATTTAGGAAAGATGGTAAGATTTTTACTATTTGCCCTCAGTGCATCTTTTCCATACATTATTTTTAAGCTAAACTTCATTGCTAAGTATGTTACCATATGATGTTCTTCAACAGAGGCTCCCGACGAATGTTGTGCCTCATGGGATCGAGACTAAAGGTACCATGAGTATTGTTAGCTTATGGCCAAGATATCCTATGATGCACTTTAGTGCATTCAAGATTAGCGACAAACTCTTACAAGTACAAGACTGGACCAAATTTGTGATGGAGGAGCACAGAGAAGTACTAGGGGGTAGCAATCAGAAGCGCAACCCACGATTAGGGGACAAGTTCATCTGCATGCTCCAACTTGATGAAGGAGGAGAGCTACACATGTTTTATGTTATTTTACCTGAGAGAGAGCAGCAAGAGTGATTAGCTAGCTAGAAATGAGTTTGAAGATGATGATGTGCTACACTATAAATATGATGATTAAATAGCTAGTGTTGGTGGTAATGACTATGATGATTATTATTAGCTAGTGCTAGTGGTGATTAGATAGCTACCGCATCTAGTGTTGGTGGTGATTAGCTAGCTAGAATGAGTTTGAAGATGATTATGTGCTACACTATGACTAAGGTGATTAAATAAATACTGTTGGTGGTAATTACTATGATTAAATAGCTTGTGCTAGCGGATTAGATTCAAGTGGAGGCAACATGTGGTGCACATCGAAAGTACTACTAGTCTAAACTAGATCAAGTTTGGATTAGTAGTATACTTTTGACATGCACCACATATTGCCTCCACTTGTACGTAATCCACCTTCATTTGACACACTGTTATGGACATAATGATATAAACCTCATAATTGGTATTGTACCAAAATTTGTATAACGGCGTATAAATACACTAAAAATAAAAAAGAAAGAAAAAAGATTACTAGTAAAGGTGGATAGTAAACACGCTGCAACTAGCTAGATTAGCAGCAGCGCGGGAGAGAAGAAGCGCTGCCGCTATGTGTCTTAGCAGTAGCGCGTGTCACACGTGCTACTGCTAAGTAATAGCTGTAGCGCCTTATTAGTAGCGTGGCAGCACGCGCTACTAGTGGGCTTTAAACCCGCGCTACTACTAGGGTTTTCCCGAGTAGTGATCCCGCTTATGATTAACCCCTATTGCAAGCATCCGCAACTACAAAAGAAGTATTAAGGTAAACCTAACCATAGCATGAAACTAGTGGATCCAAATCAGCCCCTTACGAAGCAACACATAAACTAGGGTTTAAGCTTCTGTCACTCAAGCAACCCATCATCTACTTATTACTTCCCAATGCCTTCCTCTAGGCCCAAATAATGCTGAAGTGTCATGTAGTCGATGTTCACATAACACCACTAGAGGAGAGACAACATACATCTCATCAAAATATCAAACGAATACCAAATTCACATGACTACTAATAGCAAGCCTACACCCATGTCCTTAGGAACAAACATAACTACTCACAAAGCATATTCATTTCATAATCATAGGAGTATTAATATGCATTAAGGATCTGAACATATGATCTTCCACCGAGTAAACCAATTTGCATCAACTACAAGGAGTAATCAACACTACTAGCAACCCACAGGTACCAATTTGTGGTTTTGATACAAGATTGGATACAATAGATGAACTAGGGTTTTGAGAGGAGATGGTGCTGGTGAAGATGTTGATGGAGATTGACCCCCTCCCGATGAGAGGATAGTTGGTGATGATGATGGTGATGATTTCCCCCTCCTGGAGGGAAGTTTCCCCGATAGAACAGCTCCGCCGGAGCCCTAGATTGGTTCCGCCAAGGTTCCACCTCGTGGCGGTGGAGTTTCGTCCCGTAAGCTTGCTTATGATTTTTTCCAGGGTAAAAGCCTTCATATAGTAGAAGATGGGCACCGGAGGGCCACCAGAGGGCCAAGGAGACAGGGGCGTGCCCAGTAGGGGGGGGGGCACACCCCCACCCTCCTGGCCATGGTGTGGGCCCCCTCTGGTACTTTCTTCACTCAATAATTCTTGTTAATTCCAGAAATGACTTTCGTGGAGTTTCTGGACTTTTGGAGCTGTGTAGAATAGGTTTCCAATATTTGCTCCTTTTCCAGCCAGAATTCTAGCTGCCGGCATTCTCCATCTTCATGATAAACCTTGTAAAATAAGAGAGAATAGCCATAAGTATTGTGACATAACATGTAATTACATCCCATAATGCAATAAATATTGATATAAAAGCATGATGCAAAATGGATGTATCAACTCCCCCAAGATTAGACCTCGCTTGTCCTCAAGCGGAAGCCGATATCGAAAAATATGTCCACATGTTTAGAGATAAAGGTGTCGATAAAAATAAAATACGGACATGAGGGCATCATGATCATTCTTATAACATCAACATATATAGATTTTGTCATATGATTTCTTATGCTCAAGTAACAATCTATTCACAATGTTAAGTATGGTTCAGAAACTTCATTGAGAACTAGCAAACTATAATCTCAGTCATTGAAGCAATTGCAATTTATCATAACATCGGAAAAAGTCAAGAATAGAGCTTTTCAGCAAGTCCACATACTCAACTATCATATAGTCTTCTACAACTGTTAACACTCACGCAATACTTATGGTTATGGAGTTTTAATTGGACACTGAGAAAGATAGGGGCTTGTTATTTCGCCTCCCAACGTATTCACCTTTGGGTGATGTCGACAATAATAGTTCATGCTAACTTACATCCAATTGGATATATATATATATATATCAGGATCTTTCCAACACGAGGTGCTTGCCAAAGGATAAAATGAAAAAGGGAAAGGTGAAGATCACCTTGACTCGTGCATAAAGTAAAAGACATAAAGTAAAAGATAGGCCCTTCGCAGAGGGAAGTAGAGGTTGTCATGTGCTTTTAGGGTTGGATGCACAAAATCTTAATGCAAAAGAACGTCACTTTATATTGCCACTTTTGATATGAACCTTTATTATGCAGTCCGTCGCCTTTATTACTTCCATATCACATGATCGTATAAAGCTTATTTTCTCCGCACTAATAAGTCATACATATTTAGAGAGTAATTTTTATTACTTGCAACATGACAACTTACTTGAAGGATCTTACTCAATCCATAGGTAGGTATGGTGGACTCTCATGGCAAAACTGGGTTTAAGGATATTTAGAAGCACAAGTAGTATCTCTACTTAGTGCAAGGATTTTGGCTAGCATGAGGGGTAAAGACAAGGTCAACATGTTTGAATGATCCATGACAATATACTTTAACTGAGACGTGAGAAAACATAACCCATTACATTGTCTTCCTTGTCCAACATCAACTCTTTAGCATGTCATACTTAATGAGTGCTCACAATCATAAAAGATGTATAAGATAGTATATTTATATGTGAGAACCTCTCTTTCTTTATTACTTCCTATTAATTGCAAAGATGACCAAAACTATGTTTGTCAACTCTCAACAACTTTTAAGCCTCATACTCTTTATATGTGAAGTCATTACTATCCATAAGATCAATATGAACTCTTTTATTTCTTTTTATTCTGTCTATTTTCTCAAGATCATAGCAAGATAGCAAAAGCCCTTGACTCAACACTAATCTTTATTATATAGCTCACGGACTCGATTACATAGAGAGATCACAAAGCAAAACTCAAAACAAATTCATACCAAAACTGCAATATACTAGATCAAGATATTACTAAAAGGATCGAACTAAGTAAAATGGTAAAGATAGGAGTGTGATGGTGATACAATACCGGGGCACCTCCCCCAAGCTTGGCAGTTGCCAAGGGGAGTGCCCATACCCATGTGATTATGTCCTCGGAGGTGGGAAGAAGGAGTTGTTGATGATGTAGGCTTGTTGTCCATCTTCCAAGGCATAGGCTCACCATCATAGATGGATGATCGAGTCTCCGGGTTCCTCAAATCTACAGCCGAACTCATCCTCTTGAATCTATATTCATACTCACAGTTTTTGTTTTGCAGGTCATAGATCTGGGCTTGGAGGTGCTCGATTTTCTCTTGAAGCTTGAAGATGGTCTCCCCAATGTTCTTGGCATCCAGCTTGTGGTTGTTGGTGAACTCCGCGATCATCATCTGGTTGGCGTTGAGTCCACGCTCCACCATCCCTTGGCACTTGAAAACTTGTTATTCCATGGCTTCGAGCTTTGTCTCCATGCTTCTGGTACGCCTTGGTCCCTCCACGTCGCGGATGTGCAGCACCCCCTCACGCATCTCAATGGTTTGAGGGTGTTGCAACACCTCTGCAAGATAGGGGTTGATAACCCTCTCGAAAAACTTGTCCTTGGGAGCGCTCGGAGACGTCATTGTGCTCTAGATCTGTCAGAAAAACAGCTCGAAACAAAAACAGAAGATTTTTGCGTGATACGATGGTCAAAACATTCGGGAGATTATATAATGAATTTTTATCGACCAAGAGAAGTAACGTGCAAGAAAATGGAGTCCGGGAGGCACACGAGGTGCCCATGAGACAGGGGCGCGCCCAGTAAGGGTGGGCGCGCCCTCCACCCTCGTGGAGGCCTCGTGTCTTTCCCGGATTACTTCTTGCTTTCCAAAATTCTTAAATATTCCAAAACGGAGAAAAATTGCCATTAGAATTGTTTTAGAGTCGGTTTACTTACCGTACCACATACCTATTCGTTTTCGGAGTCTGAAATGTTCTAGAAAGTGTCCCTTATGTATTCCTCCGGGGTTACGGTTTCAATAATCTTGGTTTCAACATTGATAGGATTACCTGAGATAT
Organism: Triticum dicoccoides; assembly: GCF_002162155.2. Taxonomy (NCBI): domain Eukaryota; kingdom Viridiplantae; phylum Streptophyta; class Magnoliopsida; order Poales; family Poaceae; genus Triticum; species Triticum dicoccoides. Next base: position 451,101,391 of record NC_041389.1, on the reverse strand, counting down.
AATGTTCGATTCTTTGACCGTTCACCACCCTCGGACTTGTGCCTTCGAAGTTGTTGATTTTTATGGCACCAGAACGATAGACCTCCTCGATAACCTATGGACCTTGCCACTTAGAGAGAAGTTTTCCTGCAAAAAATCTTAAATGAGAGTTGAATAGCAACACATAATCACCTACGTTAAACTCACGCTTTTGTATTCTTTTGTCATGCCATCTTTTGACTTTTTCTTTGAACAGCTTGGCATTCTCATAGGCTTGGGTTCTCCATTCATCGAGTGAGCTCATATCAAATAACCTCTTCTCACCGGCAAGTTTAAAGTCATAATTGAGCTCTTTAATAGCCCAATATGCTTTATGTTCAAGTTCGAGAGGTAAGTGACATGCTTTTCCATAAACCATCTTATACGGAGACATACCCATATGATTTTTATATGTAGTTCTATAGGCCCATAATGCATCATCAAGTTTCTTGGACCAATTCTTTCTAGATCTTTTATCAGTCTTTTGCAAAATTAATTTGAGCTCTCTATTACTCAACTCTACTTGAGCACTAGACTGTTTGTGATAAGGATATGCAATTCTATGATTAACATCATACTTAGCAAGCATTTTACGAAAAGCACCATGAATAAAATGTGAACCACCATCAGTCATTAAGTATCTAGGGACTCCAAACCTCGGAAAAATAACTTCTTTAAACATATTAATAGAGGTGTTATGATCAGCACTACTAGTTGGAATAGCTTCTACCCACTTAGTAATGTAATCAACAACAACTAAAATATGTGTATATCCATTAGAGGCAGGAAAAGGTCCCATATAATCAAATCCCCAAACATCAAATGGTTCAATAACAAGAGAATAATTCATAGGCATTTCTTGACGTCTACTAATATTACCAATTCTTTGACATTCATCACAAGACAAGACAAACTTACGAGCATCTTTGAAGAGAGTAGGCCAATAAAAACCAGATTGCAATACCTTATGTGCAGTTCTATCTCCAGCGTGGTGTCCTCCATATGGTTCGGAGTGACACTTGCATAGGATCTGTTCCTATTCATGCTCAGGTACACAACGTCTAATAACACCATCTACTCCTTTATAAAGGTGTGGGTCATCCCAAAAGTAATGTCTTAAATCATAAAAGAACTTTTTCTTTTGCTGGTATGTGAAACTAGGTGGTATAAATTTACCAACAATGTAATTAGCATAATCAGCATACCATGCAGCAGTACGAGAAGCATTAATGACCGCTAATTGTTCATCAGGAAAGCTATCATCAATAGGTAGTGGGTCATCAAGAACATTCTCTAACCTAGACAAGTTGTCTGCAACGGGGTTCTTAGCTCCCTTTCTATCAATAAAATGCAAATCAAATTATTGGAGCAAGAGGACCCATCTAATAAGTCTAGGTTTAGCATCTTTCTTCTCCATAAGATATTTAATAGCAGCATGATCAGTGTGAATAGTAACTTTAGAATCAACAATATAAGGTCTGAACTTATCACAAGCAAATACAACTGCTAAGAATTCTTTTTCAGTAGTAGCATAATTTCTTTGGGCAGTGTCAAGAGTTTTACTAGCATATTGAATAACATTTAGTTTCTTATCAACTCTTTGCCCTAGAACAGCACCTACAGCATAATCACTAGCATCACACATAATTTCAAAGGGTAAATTCCAATCAGGTGGCTGAACAATGGGTGCAGTGATCAAAGCTTTCTTAAGTATTTCAAATTCTTCTACACAATCATCATCAAAGACAAAAGGAATATCTTTTTGCAATAAATTAGTCAGAGGCCTAGAGATTTTAGAAAAGTCCTTAATGAACCTCCTATAAAAACCGGCGTGACCAAAGAAACTTCCTATACCTTTTATGTCCTTGGGACATGACATCTTTTCAATAGCATCAACTTTAGCTTTATCAACTTCCATACCTCTCTCAGAAATCTTATGCCCCAAGGCAATGCCTTCACTAACCATAAAGTGGCACTTTTCCCAATTCAAGACGAGACTAGTGTCTTCACATCTCTGCAAAACTCGATCAAGGTTGCTCAAGCAATCATCAAAAGAGGATCCATAAACGGAGAAATCATCCATGAATACCTCACAAATCTTTTCACAAAAGTCAGAGAATATAGCCATCATGCATCTTTGAAAGGTAGCAGGTGCATTACATAAACCAAAAGGCATACGTCTATAAGCAAAGGTACCAAAAGGGAAAGTAAAAGTAGTTTTTGATTGATCCTCCGCTTACACAGGTATTTGAGAGAAACCAGAATAACCATCTAGAAAGCAGAAATGCGTATGTTTGGATAGTCTTTCTAGCATTTGATCAATAAAAGGTAAAGGGTAATGATCTTTCTTAGTAGCTTTGTTTAATTTACAGAAATCAATTACCATCCTATAACCTGTAATAATTCTTTGCGAGATCAATTCATCTTTATCATTAGGAACGACAATAATACCTCCCTTCTTAGGAACGCAATGGACAGGGCTTACCCAATCACTATCAGCAACAGGATATATTATACCTGCCTCAAGGAGCTTTAGTATCTCCTTTCTTACCACTTCTTTCATCTTAGGATTTTAACCGTCATTGAGGATCTCTAACTGGTTTGGCATCTTTCTCCAATTTTATTTTGTGTTGGCATAGAGTGGGACTAATGCCCTTAAGATCATCCAGAGTATATCCAATAGAAGCATGGTGCTTCTTCAGAGTTTTCAATAATCTTTCCTCTTCTTGCTCTAAAAGGTTAGCACTAATAATAACATGATATATCTTCTTTTCATCAAGATAAGCATATTTAAGATTATCAGGTAAAGGTTTGAGCTCAAACACGGGATCACCATTGGGAGGAGGAGGATCCCCTAGGATTTTAACAGGCAAGTTATGTTTCAGAATAGGACCCTATTGAAGGAATACTTCATCTATTTCCTTCTTTCATTCATAAACATATCATTTTCATGGTCTAGCAAATATTGTTCTAACTGATCAGTAGGAGGTACGACAATAGAAACAAGACCAATAATTTCATCCTTACTAGGCAATTCTTTATCACGCGGTTGTCTATGAAACTTAGCCAAATTAAACTCATGTTTCATATCCCCCAAGCCAATTGTAACAACGTACTTTTTACAATCAATCTTAGCATTGACAGTATTCAAGAAGGGTCTACCAAAAATAATGGGACAAAAGCTATCTTGTGGGGAACCAAGAATAAGAAAATCAATAGGGTATTTAACTTTCCCAAAGAAGGCTTCAACATCTCTAACAATCCCAACTTGTTTAATAGTATCTCTATTGGCAAGCTTAATTGTAACATCAATACCTTCTATTTCAGCGGGTGCAATATCATGCATAATTTCATTGTATAGGGAAATAGGTATTGCACTAGCACTGGCACCCATATCACATAAGCCATGATAACAATGATCTCCTATTTTAATAGAAATAACAGGCATGCCTACAACAGGTCTATGTATGTTAGCATCTGGTTTAGCAATATTAGCAGTTTCACCATAGAAGTAAATAACATGCCCATCTATATTATCATCCAAGGGATCTTTAACCAAAGCAATACTAGGTTCAACTTTGATTTGCTCAGGAGGTGTATATGTTCTAGTATTACTCTTATGAACCACAGTTGAAGCTTTAGCATGATCCTTTATCCTGACAGGAAAAGGTGGTTTCTCAACATAAGTAGTAGGAACAATAGGATCATTATAAGTGATAGTCTTTTCTTCAACTGCAATGGGTGCAACTACTTTTACTTCAGCGGGAGGATTATATTTAAACCACTTCTCCTTAGGGAGATCAACGTGAGCAGCAAAAGATTCACAAAAAGAAGCTACTATCTCAGAGTCAAGTCCATATTTAGCGCTAAATCCACGAAAAGCATCCGTATCCATAAAAGATTTAACACAATCAAACTTAGGTGTCATACCTGACTCCTTACCATCGTCGGAACCCCAATCTTCAGAGTTGAGTTTAATTCTTTCCAATAAATCCCACTTGAATTCAGTAGCCTTCAGCATATAAGAACCAGTACAGGAAGTATCAAGCATGGTGCGATCATTGAGAGAAAGCCGAGCATATTTTTTTGGATAATCATATCTCTCGAAAGCTCATGATTGGGGCATGAATATAACATTGACTTAAGCCTCCCCCAAGCTTCAACGATGCTTTCTCCTTCGCGAGGCCAGAAATTATATATGTAATTACGATCATGATGAACAAGATGCATAGGATAGAACTTCTCGTGAAATTCCAACTTCAATCGTTTATAGTTCCAAGATCCCGTATCATCACACAGCCTATACCATATCAATGCATCTCCCTTCAAAGATAAAGGGAGGACCTTCCTCTTAACAACATCATCGGGAATACCTGCAAGCTTAAATAATCCATAAACTTCATCCACAAAGATAAAGTGTAAATCGGGATGCAATGTTCCATCTCCTACAAAGGGATTAGCTAGCAGTTTCTCTATCATACCCGAAGGAATTTCAAAGTAAACAATTTCAGTAGGTTCAGTAGGTTGAGGAGCAGCTCTTTGCTCTACTGGTCGGGGCGAAGATGCCCCGAACAAGCCCCTCAAAGGATTAGTTTCCATAGTAATAAGTGACAGAAAATTTCAGCACACTATATAAATGTTTCCTTACCAAGTTCCATTCACCAAAGGCGCTTCACTCCCCGACAACGGCGCCAGAAAAGAGTCTTGATGACCCACAAGTATAGGGGATCTATCGTAGTCCTTTCGATAAGTAAGAGTGTCGAACCCAACGAGGAGTAGAAGGAAATGACAAGTGGTTTTAGTAAGGTATTCTCTGCAAGCACTGAAATTGTAGGTAACAGATAGTTTTGTGATAAGATAATTTGTAACGGGTAACAAGCAATGAAAGTAAATAAGGTGCAGCAAGGTGGCCCAATCCTTTTTTACGAAGGACAAGCCTAGAAAAATTCTTATAATGAGAAAAGAGCTCCTGAGGACACATGGGAATTACCGTCAAGCTAGTTTCATCACGCTCATATGATTCGCGTTCGGTACTTTGATAATTTGATATGTGGGTGGACCGGTGCTTGGGTAGTGCCCTTTCCTAGACAAGCATCCCACTTATGATTAACCCCTATTGAAAGCATCTGCAACTAAAAAATAAGTATTAAGGTAAACCTAACCATAGCATGAAACTAGTGGTCCAAATCAGCCCCTTACGAAGCAACACATAAACTAGGGTTTAAGATTCTGTCACTCTAGCAATCCATCATCTACTTATTACTTCCCAATGCCTTCCTCTAGGACCAAATAATGGCGAAGTGTCATGTAGTTGACGTTCACATAACACCATTAGAGGAGAGACAACATACATCTCATCAAAATATCGAACGAATACCAAATTCACATGACTACTAATAGCAAGACTGCACCCATGTCCTCAGGATCAAACGTAACTACTCACAAAGCATAGTCATGTTCATAATCAGAGGAGTATTAATATGCATTAAGGATCTGAACATATGATCTTCCACCAAGTAAACCAATTAGCATCAACTACAAGGAGTAATCAACACTACTAGCAACCCATATGCACAAATTTGTGGTTTTGATACAAGATTGGATACAAGAGATGAACTAGGGTTTTGAGAGGAGTGGTGCTGGTGAAGATGTTGATGGAGATTGACCCCCTCCCGATGAGAGGACCGTTGGTGATGACGATGGTGATGATTCCCCCCTCCCCCCCGGAGGGAAGTTTCCCCGGTAGAACAGCTCTGCCGGAGCCCTAGATTGGTTCCGCCAAGGTTCCGCCTCGTGGCGGCGGAGTTTCATCTCATAAGTTTGCTTATGATTTTTTCCAGGGTAAAAGCCTTCATATAGCAGAAGATGGGCACCGGAGGGCCACCAGGGGGCCCAGGAGACAGGGGCGCGCCTAGTAGGGGGGGGGGGGCACCCCACCCTCCTGGCCAGGGTGTGGGCCTGTGACGCCCGGATAATTAGGCTATAGTAAAACTCTGCTAATGATGCCACGTCACCAATCTTACTGTTGTAAACCACACGATGATTCAATCCCGTCTGAATTCAAAAATTCAAAATCAAGGCAAACAATAAAAGTTTTCAAACATTAAAACTAAAATGTTCTATATGTGCCAAATATTGCATAAACAATTATGGTGGAGAATCCGCATTTTTATAAAGTATTTAATGGCACTGAAATAAATAAAACAGAAATAAAAACTAATAATTAAATGCCTTTACTAATTAGTAAATTATCAAACTAAATTAATTGGGGACTAGACATTTTGTGACGGTGGACTAAACTGAGATACTAAATTAGATGCTATGTATATATTTTAAGAAACTAAAATAAAAGGTGACTAAAGTAAAACATGAAAGAATAAATAAAAAGAAAAGAACAAATAGAAAACAAAAGAAAGAAAAAGGAGAAAGAAACCCCCCCCAGGCCAACTGGGCCTCGGCCCAGCCAGTGGCCTGCCAGGCCGGCCCAACTGGCCCAGTCGGCCGCACCTTATCCCCACACC
>NC_041389.1:451086430-451094205 GCF_002162155.2 Triticum dicoccoides | reverse complement strand
GCCCTCGAAGCCTCCGCCCGCACCTGCCCCGTCCGGCCTCAAGACGCGCCTCGGCGCGCCGGCCGGCCCCCTGCTCCCCGTGGCCGCACGCTACCTGCGGTGGCCGCCGCCGTCCGCCGTTCCGCTTCCTCCCCCTATGCGGCACCGCCCGAGTCCACCCCCCCTGTTGGGCGTCGATCCCGCCGTCTGTCCCACGCTGGCCAAGCGCCGCCGCTCCCCGGTGGCCTCGCCTTGCCTCGCCTTCCCGGTCGGGCTCAGCCCCGCGCGGGTGCGCCCGAACCGCACCGGGGGCGCCCGCACGCCCGCATAGGCCTTTGGCCCACTGACAAAGGGGCCCCAGCCCTAGAACAAAAAAAAGAGAGAAAATAATAATAATAATAATAATATTAATTAATTAATTAACTAAATTAATTAACTTAATTAATTAAGTTTAATTAACCTGATCAATTAACTAAACTAATTAACCTGTTAGTTTAATTAAACTATAATTAGATTAACCTAAAACCTAATTAACCTAACAGTGTATGACAGGTGGGTCCCAGGGGACCCACATGTCAGTTTGACCCAGGTCAACGGTCAACGTTGACTACTGACTTCAGCATGACATCATGCTGATGTCATAAATCCATTTTCGAATTAATTAAATAATTAATTAAATTCCAGAAATTAATAAAATCTTTAGAAAATCATATCTTTTAATTCGTAACTCGGATTAAAATAATTTCAACATGAAAGTTGCTCAGAATGACGAGACGAATCCGGATACGCAGTCCGTTCGTCCGCCTCACACCCCTAACCTATCGAACTCGCAACTTTCCCCCTCCGGCTCCTCTGCCCGAAAACACGAAACACCGGGGATATTTTCCCGGATGTTTCCCCCCCTTCACCGGTATCACCTTATACCACATTAGGGCATGCCTATCATTGTTACTTGTCATGTCATGCATCGATATGCATCTGTTTACATGGTATTCATTGTTTCTTCCCCCTCTTCTCTCCGGTAGACTACGAGACCGACGCTGCTGCTGCCCAGTTCGACTACGGAGTTGACGACCCCTCTCTCTTGCCAGAGCAACCAGGCAAGCCCCCCCTTGATCACCAGATATCGCCTATTCTACTCTATACTGCTTGCATTAGAGTAGTGTAGCATGTTACTGCTTTCAGTTAATCCTATACTGCTGCATAGCCTGTCCTTGCTACTACTGTTGTTACCTTTACCTTCTATCCTAATGCTTAGTATAGGATGCTAGTGTTCCATCAGTGACCCTACACTCTTGTCCGTCTGCCATGCTATACTACTGGGCTGTGATCACTTCGGGAGGTGATCACGGGCATATACTATATACTTTACCCTATTACATTACCTGTGATACTGTTCGGAGATGGGGGCTGAAAGGACAGGTGGCTCCATCCCGATAGAGGTGGGCCTGGGTTCCCGACGGCCCCCAACTGTTACTTTGTGGCGGAGCGACAGGGCAGGTTGAGACCACCTAGGAGACAGGTGGGCCTGGCCCTGGTCGGCGTTCACGGATATTTAACACGCTTAACGAGATCTTGGTATTTGATCTGAGTTGACTACGAGCCTATACGCACTAACCATCTACGCGGGAGTAGTTATGGGTATCCCGGCGTCGTGGTATCAGCCGAAGCCTTCTTGACGTCAGCGACTGAGTGGCGCGCGCCGGGTTGGACTGTGTTAACGCAACTTCCTTTGTAATGGAGGTTGCTAGGTCTGCTCACCGGCCGCGTACGCAACGTGCAGGTGTGCTAAGGGCGATGGGCCCAGACCCCTGTGCGCTTAGGTTTAGACCGGCGTGCTGACCTCTCTGTTGTGCCTAGGTGGGGCTGCGACGTGTTGATCTTCCGCGGCCGGGCATGACCCAGGAAAGTGTGTCCGGCCAAATGGGATCGAGCGTGTTGGGTAAGTTTGTGCACCCCTGCAGGGAAGTTAATCTATTCGAATAGCCGTGATCTTTGGTAACAGGACGACTTGGAGTTGTACCTTGACCTTATGACAACTAGAACCGGATACTTAATAAAACACACCCTTCCAAGTTCCACAGACAACCCGGTGATCGCTTTTCCATAGGGCGACGAGGGGAGGATCGCCGGGTAGGATTATGCTACTGCGATGCTACTGGAGATGCTACTTGGAGATGCTACTTGGAGATGCTACTTGGGGGACTTCAATCTACTCTCTTCTACATGCTGCAAGACGGAGGCTACCAGAAGCGTAGTCTTCGACAGGATTAGCTATCCCCCTCTTATTCTGGCATTCTGCAGTTCAGTCCACCGATATGGCCCTTTACACATATACCCATGCATATGTAGTGTAGCTCCTTGCTTGCGAGTACTTTGGATGAGTACTCACGGTTGCTTTTCTCCTTCTTTTCCCCTTTCCCTTCTACCTGGTTGTCGCAACCAGATGCTGGAGCCCTGGAGCCAGACGCCACCGTCGATGACGACTACTACACTGGAGGCGCCTACTACTACGTGCAGCCCGCTGACGACGACCAGGAGTAGTTTAGGAGGATCCCAGGCAGGAGGCATGCGCCTCTTTCGATCTATATCCCAGTTTGTGCTAGCCTTCTTAAGGCAAACTTGTTTAACTTATGTCTGTACTCAGATATTGTTGCTTCCGCTAACTCGTCTATGATCGAGCACTTGTATTCGAGCCCTCGAGGCCCCTGGCTTGTATTATGATGCTTGTATGACTTATTTTATTTGTAGAGTTGTGTTGTGATATCTTCCCGTGAGTCCCTGATCTTGATCGTACACATTTGCGTGCATGATTAGTGTACGATTGAATCGGGAGCGTCACAAGTTGGTATCAGAGCCGATTGCCTGTAGGAATCCCCCTTTCCAACTCCTTGGCCGAAGTCGAGTCTAGTCGTTGAAAAACTTTTACTAACATGGCTGTGTGGCCCATGGGCCCACGTCGCCATCGGGAGGTATTAGGATCTTTTATTCCTCGACCTTTACTCTGGGATTCTGAACCCTCTTCTATTCGGATTAAATGATTTTTACTAAAAACTAACTTTAGGTTCTTGAAAATACTTTCTCCCGGAGAGCCCCTTCAGTCCAGATGGTCACCGACTGCACCAGAAGATTTCGGAGATACTCTTTGATATTCTCTCGAGACTTTGTGCCCATCACTTTTGCTATTCCCGACCACCGATAAATCCTTATGGATAACTACTTACACTTGCCATTCTTACGATCATTCCCCATTGTTCTTGTTATTACAAGATACCCGAAGTTTTCTCTATTGTTCCGAGAATACTTCGTGCCTACTGCCTAGCAGTTCTTTGCCACATGAATACCCCTTCAAATAAATCCCCGCACTTGTCAAGTATCCGCTCATCCCCAGTTGTTCATGAGTTTCACAAAAGTCTTCAAAATACTATTCGATCTTCCGAAAATCCTCTGGAGCCTTTGGCTCTTGAAATTCTTGCTTGCTCGCATTATGGTTAATCCCATAAGTCTCGTAGTCTTAATGACATTCCTTGTCATTATCATTTTGAGTCTGTTGACTCAATATGTTTGCGAATGCACGCAATCATCATTGATCCTTATAAATTACTTCTCCGGCTAAGCTGCCATTCTTTTAACTGGAATTGGTTCTCGACCAATCCAATTGTCATTGATTCTACCCTAAGGCTATTCAACTTATCCATCCCTACTCAGAGCATTGCTTCTGATCCCTTGATTTGGAAATCATAATTCCTTTGCATTTGACAATTGAGTTAGTCAGTTGTTTCTATAATCTGATCTCCTTGCAATCTTCTTCCTCTAGTTGAGTACCGATGCTCACGTCAGATCCCTTGTGGACCACCAGATCCTTTGTTGGATTTTATCTGACAACGCCCTTCATATTCAATAACCTTGTGAGCCTTTCCTCTGATACATAATGCCTTTGGTAAATTGTATCCTCTGCTTTCTTAACCATGCTCTGTCTTCGAGCTTGAGTTAATTACTTCTAAAGATTCTGGTATATGATTCTAAGATGCCCCGATGGGTTGAACCTATGCCTTCCTTAATAGGTGTGAACTCGAAAGTTTTCACGAGTCGTACTCTTCTGGTATTTTGCCAGATAAAATTTCAAAACTACAACTTCATTGAGCGCGAGAAGTGAATGAAAGGTTGTGCATTGGAGAAGTGGGAGTCGACCTTGAACTTTGCGTTCATGCCCATGGACACGATGTACATCTTCTCATCGAAGCTTCTTTTAAAATCAATTATTCCCTTGGTATAAGTTCATCTTATATCTGAGATCTGGCCATTTTGCAATCGTGGTTCTGACCATGTTCTCCTTTAAATATCATGTCCTGTGCAAGTTTAAGCACTTGTCTTCTATAGAGCAATACCCCAGTTCAACTTCTAGTTTGATCTGTCGTCGAGTATTACCACTTGGTATCTCGAGATTATCTTGGAACTGCATAATTTCTTATGAGTTCTTCATCAAGTACTACATACTCACCGATTACAATTTTTCATGGGCTCAAAGTTATTGAACACTCAAAGACACCGATAACTGAACCGAGTCCGCTCTACGGTTCAACAACTCTTTAGTAAGCTTCTATAAGTACGAGTTTGTACCCGATCACGCCATTCCTAGCATGTTTGGCTATACCATTGTCGTGACGGTTCTAACGGTGCTACCTGGTCCTTATTCTCGGAGCACCAATTTTCGACGATGAACTAACCTTACGTCGATTCTCCTCGTCATACCCTTTCACCTTAAACAACAAGCTTGAGTTCGAGTTTGTGTCGTACCCATGGTTCCAATGACTTTTGGCTTCATCATTCCTTTGACTTGATGTCGTCGCTGATTGATTACTTCTTCATGAAATCTGTCGACAAATGTGTCGTGATCCTCATCAACCTTATGAGTTCTTCCAGGATATCAATTGAATTCATGATGAGAAATACCATCCTTGTCCCTCGATGATTTGAGTTATCATCGGGAACATTCTTGCCTTCTCCCCCCCAACACAAACTTGTTCACAATTTCTGTTGTACCTTGGTTTCCTTGCTATCCAGCAATTGTTCTTCTTTACCTTGGAGTATTACCATCATTTATGTCAAGAATGTTCTGAGATTTGTTCCACCTCTTGAGAATTCTTGACATAGAAATACTTCTCACCATCACCATTCTTTCTTGGTCCCTGTGTTAATTCCAACAAGTGAACGGTGTTGTTTGGATTCTTTCCTTCTAGCAACCCTATCTCTTTGAAGTTAATGGTCGAAAGTTCATTCTTAGGCTATTGATTATTGCATCACCATTCTGACATTGGTCGTGCAACCCAACCCATATTTCGGGCGCACCTTTCAACCAATGTTTAATTGTGTATGTTTTCCTCGAGCATACTTCCTTATATCATTTGATCTGACAAATGTTATCTCCTTGTTCACTTAATTGTGGACATCCATCTTTTGGGAATCTCGGTGAATTGCCGTTGAGTTCACCAGACACCTCCTTGTCCTCTCCTTGGGTTAATGATGGACTCTTGATAACGGAAATCACTTCATAGTTCATTTCCCCGAGAATCTTACAATGTCATCTCGTCAATTTGCGTTGCACCTTTTCTTCTCAGGTATCCTAAGTCTGAGGTATCCTGACACCAATCGGATCTGAATCTCGGTCAGATATGATGGTTGGGACTTATTTCCAAGAGTTGTAACATTGATCTCTACGTGACCCGGTAACATGATGTCATGCCTAGCACCCCCCCCCCCTGGGTGGAGGACCTATCGTTATAATTTCTTTTGCAAGGACAACCATTCTTCCTGGAGGAAATTGTAAGACTTATTCTACAAGTTATTCCTGATGGATCCTTCGTGTTTCCAAAGTCTAATCTTCACCTGAAGACCATGTCAATGCTATCTCGAAGCATGTCAATGGTACTCCGATTTTCAATAGGAACATTTGAAGCACGATGCTAAATTTTATTTATCAATTATCCTAACACCGTTGTATGGGTAATATCATGAGATTCCTCCCCCCCCTTACCTAAAGAGTTGTCTACATTATATCCTGCCACGGATATCATGCTCTGCTTGTCCTTGGGAAGGATATATCCCTGAAATATGTGTTTAGACACATTTTCCTTTCCATTGTTCTGTTTAATATGATAATCATATTTTACTTTCCATTGGTTGTTTGAACCTTTCTTGTGATCTATATGATCTAAGCAGCAATTTTCTACTGCTTATGTAAACTCCTCGGTGTGCAATTCTGTCAGTAAGACCCTGTTACTATTGTTGATGACATTCCGGTAGCCACCGATGGACGAGAACCTTGCCTATTGGTCCGCCTCGTTCAACGAGCAGGAAAGTGGTTCTCTTTGTCCCTCGCCCTTGGTACCAACGTTGATGCCGACATAACTGACTTGGTACTCTCTGACATGCCTTGCTATCATGACCGTGAAAGATGTCACTGCTCCTATTAAAAAAAAACCACATGGTGGGCCCATAACCCATAGTTCCACAGGATCGAAACCTGACTGTCCTGTACACCCCCTATTCCCAAAGTTATTCCTCGTGCGTGGACTCATATGTAATCCACGGGCCATTGTCCTAGTGATCTGTTCCGGTATCAGATGCAATACTTAATCTTGATGCTTTGGACCCCTTTCGCACTCTTTTCCGGCATCGAACGATTGTCTATCCGCTTGGAACTCCTTGTTGTACCTTCTTACATTGCTCACGATACATTCTTAAGTTTTAGTTCGAGAGTTACTTTCCGCCACCTTCCCTATTGTTATCTACAGGCTAAGCAACCTTGTAGAGGCCTGTTCTTCCGAAGTTAACCCTTATAATTTTCGTAAGTACGATGGAGTTCCTGAAGGAAGGACGACAACCTCATCATGATGTGATGCATAGGAATGAAGACATCAACGCTATGGATCGACCTCTTCGAGAAGAGCTACCAAGACCAAGAAGATTCGCTAAAATTTTGTAACCAAACCTTTCCCCCTTAGACCCCTCTTAAATCTCGGGACGAGATTTCTTGTAGTGGAGGAGAATTGTGACGCCCGGATAATTAGGCTACAGTAAAACTCTGCTAATGATGCCACGTCACCACTCTTACTGTTGTAAACCTCACGATGATTCAATCCCGTCTAAATTCAAAAATTCAAAATCAAGGAAAACAATAAAAGTTTTGAAACATTAAAACTAAAATGTTCTATATGTGCCAAATATTGCATAAATAATTATGGTGGAGAATCCACATTTTTATAAAGTATTTAATGGCACTGAAATAAATAAAACAGTAATAAAAACTAATAATTAAATGCCTTTACTAATTAGTAAATTATCAAACTAAATTAATTGGGGACTAGACATTTTGTGACGGTGGACTAAACTGAGATACTAAATTAGATGCTATGTATATATTTTACAGAAACTAAAATAAAAGGTGTCTAAAGTAAAACGGGAAAGAATAAATAAAAAGAAAAGAACAAATAGAAAACAAAAGAAATAAAAAGGAGAAAGAAAACCCCCCAGGCCAACTGGGCCTCGGCCCAGCCAGTGGCCTGCCAGGCCGGCCCAACTGGGCCAGTCGGCCGCACCTTATCCCCACACCCCCCGCAAACCCTAATCCCCACTCTCGCCCACTCCACCCACTCCCCCCCGATTGGATCGGGGGCTCGAACCGCCCCCGACCTCGTCGCCTCGATGCCGCGCTGGCGCTCGCCCGAAGCCGCCCGTCGCCGGCTCATCGTCCTCCTCCTTGCCTCCTCGTCCCCCTCCTCGCCGGAACGTCGTCC
>NC_041389.1:451080206-451085455 GCF_002162155.2 Triticum dicoccoides | reverse complement strand
CGGCCTCAAGACGCGCCTCGGCGCGCCGGCCGGCCCCCTGCTCCCCGTGGCCGCACGCTACCTGCGGTGGCCGCCGCCGTCCGCCGTTCCGCTTCCTCCCCCCATGCGGCACCGCCTGAGTCCACCCCCCTATTGGGCGTCGATCCCGCCGTCTGTCCCACGCTGGCCAAGCGCCGCCGCTCCCCGGTGGCCTCGCCTTGCCTCGCCTTCCCGGTCGGGCTCGGCCCCGCGCGGGTGCGCCCGAACCGCACCGGGGGCGCCCGCACGCCCGCATAGGCCTTTGGCCCACTCACAAAGGGGCCCCAGCCCTAGAACAAAAAAAAGAGAGAAAATAATAATAATAATAATAATATTAATTAATTAACTAACTAAATTAATTAACTTAATTAATTAAGTTTAATTAACCTGATCAATTAACTAAACTAATTAACCTGTTAGTTTAATTAAACTGTAATTAGATTAACCTAAAACCTAATTAACCTAACAGTGTATGACAGGTGGGTCCCAGGGGACCCACATGTCAGTTTGACCCAGGTCAACGGTCAACGTTGACTGCTGACGTCAGCATGACATCATGCTGATGTCATAAATCCATTTTCGAATTAATTAAATAATTAATTAAATTCCAGAAATTAATAAAATCTTTAGAAAATCATATCTTTTAATCCGTAACTCGGATTAAAATAATTTCAACATGAAAGTTGCTCAGAACGACGAGACGAATCCGGATACGCAGTCCGTTCGTCCGCCTCACACCCCTAACCTATCGAACTCGCAACTTTCCCCCTCCGGCTCCTCTGCCCGAAAACACGAAACACCGGGGATATTTTCCCGGATATTTCCCCCCCTTCACCGGTATCACCTCATACCACATTAGGGCACACCTAGCATCGTTACTTGTCATGTCATGCATCGATATACATCTGTTTACATGGTATTCATTGTTTCTTCCCCCTCTTCTCTCCGGTAGACTACGAGACCGACGCTGCTGCTGCCCAGTTCGACTACGGAGTTGACGACCCCTCTCTCTTGCCAGAGCAACCAGGCAAGCCCCCCCCTTGATCACCAGATATCGCCTATTCTACTCTATACTGCTTGCATCAGAGTAGTGTAGCATGTTACTGCTTTCAGTTAATCCTATACTGCTGCATAGCATGTCCTTGCTACTACTGTTGTTACCTTTACCTGCTATCCTACTGCTTAGTATAGGATGCTAGTGTTCCATCAGTGACCCTACACTCTTGTCCGTCTGCCATGCTATACTACTGGGCTGTGATCACTTCGGGAGGTGATCACGGGCATATACTATATACTTTACCCTATTACATTACCTGTGATACTGTTCGGAGATGGGGGCTGAAAGGACAGGTGGCTCCATCCCGGTAGAGGTGGGCCTGGGTTCCCGACGGCCCCCAACTGTTACTTTGTGGCGGAGCGACAGGGCAGGTTGAGACCACCTAGGAGACAGGTGGGCCTGGCCCTGGTCGGCGTTCGCGGATATTTAACACGCTTAACGAGATCTTGGTATTTGATCTGAGTTGGCTACGAGCCTATACGCACTAACCATCTACGCGGGAGTAGTTATGGGTATCCCGGCATCGTGGTATCAGCCGAAGCCTTCTTGACGTCAGCGACTGAGTGGCGCGCGCCGGGTTGGACTGCGTTAACGCAACTTCCTTTGTAATGGAGGTTGCTAGGTCTGCTCACCGGCCGCGTACGCAACGTGCAGGTGTGCTAAGGGCGATGGGCCCAGACCCCTGTGCGCTTAGGTTTAGACCGGCGTGCTGACCTCTCTGTTGTGCCTAGGTGGGGCTGCGACGTGTTGATCTTCCGCGGCCGGGCATGACCCAGGAAAGTGTGTCCGGCCAAATGGGATCGAGCGTGTTGGGTAAGTTGGTGCACCCCTGCAGGGAAGTTAATCTATTCGAATAGCCGTGATCTTCGGTAACAGGACGACTTGGAGTTGTACCTTGACCTTATGACAACTAGAACCGGATACTTAATAAAACACACCCTTCCAAGTTCCACAGACAACCCGGTGATCGCTTTTCCATAGGGCGACGAGGGGAGGATCGCCGGGTAGGATTATGCTACTGCGATGCTACTGGAGATGCTACTTGGAGATGCTACTTGGGGGACTTCAATCTACTCTCTTCTACATGCTGCAAGACGGAGGCTGCCAGAAGCGTAGTCTTCGACAGGATTAGCTATCCCCCTCTTATTCTGGCATTCTGCAGTTCAGTCCACCGATATGGCCCTTTACACATATACCCATGCATATGTAGTGTAGCTCCTTGCTTGCGAGTACTTTGGATGAGTACTCACGGTTGCTTTTCTCCTTCTTTTCCCCTTTCCCTTCTACCTGGTTGTCGCAACCAGATGCTGGAGCCCTGGAGCCAGACGCCACCGTCGATGACGACTACTACACTGGAGGCGCCTACTACTACGTGCAGCCCGCTGACGACGACCAGGAGTAGTTTAGGAGGATCCCAGGCAGGAGGCCTGCGCCTCTTTCGATCTATATCCCAGTTTGTGCTAGCCTGCTTAAGGCAAACTTTTTTAACTTATGTCTGTACTCAGATATTGTTGCTTCCGCTGACTCGTCTATGATCGAGCACTTGTATTCGAGCCCTCGAGGCCCCTGGCTTGTATTATGATGCTTGTATGACTTATTTTATTTGTAGAGTTGTGTTGTGATATCTTCCCGTGAGTCCCTGATCTTGATCGTACACATTTGCATGCATGATTAGTGTACGATTGAATCGGGGGCGTCACAGGGCCCCTCTGGTACTTTCGTCGCTCAATAATTCTTATTAATTCCAAAAATGACTTTCGTGGAGTTTCAGGACTTTTGGAGCTGTGCAGAATAGGTTTCCAATATTTGCTCCTTTTCCAGCCAGAATTCCAGCTATTGGCATTCTCCCTCTTCATGGTAAACCTTGTAAAATAAGAGAGAATAGCCATAAGTATTGTGTCATAACATGTAATAACAGCCCATAATGCAATAAATATCGATATAAAAGCATGATGCAAAATGGACGTATCACATACCATGGAGCAGTACAAGAAGCATTAATGACCGCTAATTGTTCATCAGGAAAGCTATCATCAATAGGTAGTGGGTCATCAAGAACATTCTCTAACCTAGACAAGTTGTCTGCAACGGGGTTCTCAGCTCCCTTTCTATCAATAATATGCAAATCAAATTCTTGGAGCAAGAGAACCCATCTAATAAGTCTAGGTTTAGCATCTTTCTTTTCCATAAGATATTTAATAGCAACATGATCAGTGTGAATAGTAACTTTAGAACCAACAATATAAGGTATGAACTTATCATAAGCAAATACAACTGCTAAGAATTCTTTTTGAGAAGTAGCATAATTTCTCTGGGCAGTATCAAGATTTTTACTGGCATACTGGATAACATTCAATTTCTTATCAACTCTTTGCCCTAGAACAACACCTACAGCATAATCACTAGGATCACACATAATTTCAAGGGTTAATTGGATTTATGCCACTGTAACTTTCATGAGTTGGAAAAATACCATTACAAAAGTCAAAGTTGGAAATATGCCACTTCAACTTTTTCATACCTCTACTTATGCCATTGTCTTCAATACCTGTCCATATACTGCCTTTTATATGTCCCGTATACATTCAAATAACTTTATAGGCTGGACCAAATTGATACGAACAAAACGCACCCGCACACGCCTGGCGGCGTCTGGAAGGGAGCGGTAGCTGGAGGCGCGCGTGGCCCGGCGGCTGAGGGGGAGCGGCGACGGCGGCGGCAGGAGGCGCGTGTGTGGAGCGGCCGCTGGAGGCTGGCGCAGTGACGACTGGAGGCACGTGCGGGGCGGCGTATGGAGGGGAGCGGCGGTGACGGCCGGAGGCGAACGCATGCTTCGTTGCGTGAGAAGTGGACTCATCAGCGTCATGCCGCAACGACGGTGCCGGCGTGCGGGAAACTCCGTCCACGACAAGGCCAACTCCTGTGCGCTTGCACGCAAGGTGCTTGTGCAGCCATGGAGAGGTTGTCGGGATTCCCGCCGGTTGCTTCCTTGCACGACTGCTGATTCCCCAACCAGTACTTCAATACACATTGAAATACAAACATTTGTTGAGCAGATATTCTTTAAAGTAAAGAAAATGGCATATGTGGAGGTATGGGAAAGTTGTACTGGCATATTTTCAACTCCAGTTTTTGTAATGGCATATTTCCAAGTCGTGAAAGTTGCAATGGCATGATTCCAATTAACCCTAATTTCAAAGGGTAAATTCCAATAGGGTGGCTGAACAACAGGTGCAATGATCAAAGCTTTCTTAAGTATTTCAAATGCTTCTACACAATCATCATCAAAGACAAAAGGAATATCTTTTTGCAATAAATTAGTCAGAGGCCTAGAGATTTTAGAAAAGTCCTTAATGAACCTCCTATAAAAACTGGCATGAGCAAGGAAACTTCTTATACCTTTAATGTCCTTGGGACATGGCATCTTTTCAATAGCATCAACTTTAGCTCTATCAACTTCAATACCTCTTTCAGAAATTTTATGCCCCAAGATAATGCTGTAACGCCCCGGATTCGATGCGCCAGGTGTCCGCCAGTTATTCACCATCCTTGACATGTCATGTGCTTGCATGTTGCACTTTTCCATGTCATCATCTGCATTTCATATCATGTCATGATGTGCATCGCATTGGCATACGTGTTCGTCTCATGCATCCAAGCTTTTTCCCCGTTGTCCATTTTGCAATTCGGCACTCTTATGTCCTCCAGCGTCCCCTTTTTGTCTCCTGTTGTGAGCGGGTGTTAAACTTTCTCGGAATGGCCCGAGGTTTGCCAAGTGGCCTTGGTATAGCACCAGTAGACCGCCTGACAAGTTTCGTGCCATTTGGAGGTCGTTGGATACTCCAACGGTTAACCGGGGAACCGTAAAGCCTCTACTGTGTGCAGCCCAACACCCCTCCAAACTGGCCCACTAACCCATCCTAACCCCTTCATGCTCTAGGTCGTTCGATCACAATCGTGTGGCCGAAAACCGCACCTCATTTGGACTCTCCTACCTCCCAGAATCAATAAATGGGTCCTCCCCGTCCAAATTTGGGACCAAACCCTAATTTCTCCTCCCCCACCGCGCCGTACACGTCCGCCCGTCGCCCCGCCCAATCCCGCCGCGCCACCTGTCCTCCGCCGCCGTCTCCGTGCAGCCGGCCCGCGGAGCCCATCCGGGGCCCGCGCGAGC
>NC_041389.1:451072688-451079609 GCF_002162155.2 Triticum dicoccoides | reverse complement strand
GCCGCCGCGACGGCTGCGCCGCGCCACCCCGCGCCCTTCGGTGCGCCCCGCCGTCGCCCCTGGTCGCCACCGCCTCCGGGGACCACGTCGTCCCGGTTCCGGCATCCCCGCCCTCTCCAGCGATCTCCTCAAGCTCCGGCCGCCACCGCATCCTCTCCGACGAACCTCGTCAACCGTGCCCGATCTAGATCTGAACGAGGTTGACCCCGAAATTCCTCTCAAGTCCCTAAATATTTGCATATTTTTAGCTCCTGTTCATCGCATCATAACTCCATGCATATTGCTCCATTTTGTGCGTGTAATATATCAAAATATTCGTCATGAGATGCTCTACATTTCATTCCATTGTGTCATGCTTGTTTGAATTCATTTTGATGCCTGAATCATTGTTGCAAGAGTGCTATATGATGTTAATCTCCCGAAACTGTTATAACTTGATGATTTGTTATTTTTGTTGCATTTTGTGTGTGCATCCTATGAGCTTGATGTCTACATGAGTTTTGAACTATGCCATGCCATCTTTACAGGGGTGCCATCCATGTATTTTTGTGAGTTGTGTAATGAGTGCATCGAGCTCGTGAAGTAGAGTACTTGCTGTTGCTATTTTGCTAGGCTGATTCTGTTATTTTGTGATGCTATGTAAACCTGCTGCTACAAGTCATTCTATGCATAACCTGGAGATGTTCCCTAAGGATTATTTGTTTTTATACATGTCATGCTCTATCCATCCATGCCCCTGGTTGCATTTATAGACTGCTGTAACTTATTGTAATCTTGCTCCAAAGTTGCTAAGTAATGTTGCTGTCAGCCTGTTAACATTAAGTTCAGTTTTGCCATGTGTTTTGCTAGTGATCCATGCACCCTATGAACTTGATCTTGCCATGATTAGCTTCACAAACATGTATTCTTATAGTTGTTTGCCTTGCCATGCCATGTGTTGCTCTGTGGTGAGTGGTACAAGCTCACCAACATGCCTACTTATTGTTGTTCCTTCCATGTATGAATCTATCATATAACTTGCTATGTTTACATGGGTGCTATCATATCTTCTGTGCATTTTTGGCTCATGGTAAGTAAAGGAATTTTGTTCTATGAAATAAGTAGATTCATGCTATGCCTTTTTTTTCCATGATAAAGTTCTGTAACATGTTGTTTGTGGGCTCTAAACATTGCAACCTGATGTTATTTTCTGATAAGTCTGTAACTGTTATTATTTGCAATCTTGCCATGTGTTTTTGAGCATGTTCTAGTGATTTCTGGAGATAGCTCAGTGTTCATGATTTGTTATCATTTACCTGTACTTCATGCCCATGCCTTTTGTTTTCTCGTTGGGATGCTGTAGCTTGTTGTTTTGATGCTTGCAAGATGTTTAGTTGCTGTCTTGGACAGATTGTTGTTATATCTTGTTTGGAGTGTATGTGTTGAACCGTTGCTCAGTTTTGAGTGTGCTCTATATGAAACTTGCTTAGAATTGCATGTAGTTTCATATTATCATGTTTCATCCTTGCTTTGAGGTGTTTGCTTGATATTTGAGTGCCTTCTGCATCAGTGCCATGTTTAACTTGTTTTGCTCATATCCTCTAGGCCGTAGCTCCGAATTAAATGAACTTTAAATGTAACTTGACTAGAATCTCGTGTAGATCATCTTGGTGCATCTTAACTTGCTGTTTAACAACTTGAACATAAGTTTTATTCAGATCTGGACCAATTTCGAAACTTGCATATGAGGACTTACCAGATTTGTTATATGTTATTTTCGGCCTCATTTAAACTTGCCTTGATGTGTTGCTCTTGTATGCATCATCTCTTGCCATGAGTAGTTTCATGTAGCCTTGTCATGCATCATACTTGGTTGAGCATCATGCCTTGTTCATGTGTGGTGTGTTTACTATGTTGTGCACTTCTTCTCGATAGTTCCCGTTTCGTTGCGATCATGAGGATTCGTTCTCGTACGCTTGGTTCGCCTTCGTGGCTTCATCTTCTTCATGGACTCGTACTTCTTCCTAGCGGGATTTCAGGCAAGATGACCGCTACCCTGGATCTCACTACTATCATTGCTATGCTAGTTGCTTCGTTCTATCACTATGCTGTGTTACCTATCACTTGTTCTTCAAGCCTTCCCAAATTGCCATGTCAGCCCCTAATCCTTTTCACCCTTCCTAGCAAACCGTTGCTTGGCTATGTTACCGCTTTTGCTCAGCCCCTCTTATAGCGTTGTTAGTTGCAGGTGAAGTTGAAGATTGCTCCATGGTGGACAGGATTATGTTGGGATATCACAATATCTCTTATTTTATTAATGCATCTATATACTTGGTAAAGGGTGGAAGACTCGGCCTTATGCCTGTTGTTTTGTTCCATCTTGCCGCCCTAGTTTCCGTCATACCGGTGTTATGTTCCCGGATTTTGCGTTCCTTACGTGGTTGGGTGATTTATGGGACCCCCTTGACAGTTCGCTTTGAAAAAACTCATCAAGCAAGGCCCAACCTTGGTTTTACCATTTGCCTCACCTAGCCCTTTTTCCCTTGGGTTTCCGGAGCCCGAGGGTCATCTTTATTTTACCCCCCCGGGCCAGTGCTCCTCCGAGTGTTGGTCCAACCTGAGCGATGTCCGGCACCCCCTGGGTAACCAGGGTCTATGCCAACCCGACGTCTGGCTCATCTGGTGTGCCCTGAGAACGAGATATGTGCAGCTCCTATCGGGATTTTTCGGCACATCGGGCGGCTTTCCTGCTCTTGTTTTACCATTGTCGAAATGTCTTGTAAACCGGGATTCCGAGACTGATCGGGTCTTCCTGGGAGAAGGTATATCCTTCGTTGATCGCGAGAGCTTATCATGGGCTAAGTTGGGACAACCCTGCAGGGTATAAACTTTCGAAAGCCATGCCCGCGGTTATGTGGCAGATGGGAATTTGTTAATGTCCGGTTGTAGACAACTTGACACCCGATCCGAATTAAAACACATCAACCGTGTGTGCAGCCGTGATGGTCTCTTATCGGCAGAGTCCGGGAAGTGAACACGATTTCTGGGTTAAGTTTGACGTAAGTAGGAGTTCAGGATCACCTCTTGATCATTGCTAGTTTCACGACCGTTCTGCTTGTCCTCTTCTCGCTCTTATTTGCGTATGTTAGCCACCATATCATGCTTAGTCGCTGCTGCAACCTCACCACTTTACCCCTTCCTTTCCCATTAAACTTTGCTAGTCTTGATACCCATGGTAATGGGATTGCTGAGTCCTCGTGGCTCACAGATTACTACAACAACAGTTGCAGGCACAGGTTTTGCGATGATCATGACGCGAGAGCGATGCTTGCTTGTTTTGGAGTTCTTCTTCTGCTTCTTCTTCGATCAGGGGATAGGTTCCAGGTCGGTAGCCTGGGCTAGTAGGGTGGATGTCGTTTGAGTTTCTGTTTGTGTTTCGTCCATAGTCGGATGGTGATCTTATGTATCATGATGTTGTATTCGTGTGGCATTGTATGCCTTTTGTATGTATCCCCATCTATTATGTAATGTTGATGTAATGATATCCACCTTGCAAAAGCGTTTCAATATGCGGGTCTATCCTTGGTGGGACCTTCAAGTTCCTTTTGGATAGGGTCGCATATTGGGCATGACAAGTTGGTATCAGAGTCTCGACCGACCATAGGAGCCCCCCTTGATTGATCGTGTAGTTTGGCCAATGTCGAGTCTAGAAAGAAAACTATTTTCGGAGTCTAGTTATATCGGAGAGTAGGAATTCTTTTACTCCTCAGTCCCTTCATCGCTCTGGTGAGGAATCTTGACGTAGGTGTTTTGAATTACTCCTCTTCCCCTTCAAATTTTTCTTTAGGTTCACGCAGTTGGTTTTCCGGTAGTTGTTCCTCAGCTCTTTTTATTCGGTGCATTTATCGTCAAGTTGACTCGAGCCTCTTCATCTTTGCGTTCAATCCTCAGTTGTCTTCTTTTCCCACCCTTTCTCTTCTCGGAGCTGGAGTGCGTAGTCGAGTATCCATCCTACTCATGCGAAGTCTTTGCTTTCTTTCCTCAATGTTTTGAACCGGTGTTTTCTCTTCAAGTTATTCATCGGTTCCCCCTTCCAAATTTCCTTTGTTTTCCCGCCCTCCCACCCTTTTCTTCCCGGAGCCTGAGTCTCTTTCGAGCATCAATTTCATTCGTGTGGAACCTCTTCAGTCTTTCGTAAGTTATCTCAACCGGTGAATTCTCGTCTCGTTTGACATTCATCATCTCTTTTCTTCTCCGGTGGATTCAATTCTAATTTTCGGTAGTGATTACATTCTTTTCCTTGGATCAAGTGTACTCCTTGCTCGTGTGCCTCTCGCCAGTTTATCCTTCCGGAGTGTTCAAGACATCTCAGGAGATTCGTCTGTGTTTGAATTTATTCGAGGTTGTCACCTCATTCAAATATTTCAATTGTTCCGGTGCATCATCTACCTGTTCAACAATCCTTGCCAACAGTGTTTTCTTTTAGTGGGCCCTAACCCACAGCTCTTTTCCCAGGATCTTACCTGACTCTTCTAATTCTCCCAGAGTTATTCTCAAATTCCTTTCAAGTGTGACGTAAGAATGGATCCCATCAGTCACATGCATTCTCCAAGATCGCTCTCAAATTCTTTTCATTTTGGTTCAATCTTTCCTCCTTTCGTTCTCCCAGAGTATCTCAACAATTTTGGTGTTGTTTCTCGTCGTCATTTCCATCAGTTGAAGACAGAAGAAAAGTTCCTCTTAAATCTTGTCCGTTCTCTCGGAGTTTCGTGGTTCTAGCTTCATATTATCCTCTCATATTATTCCATTGTTAGATATTCCTTTTTCTCACCATCCGGAGTATGTCAGAAGTTGTTTTCCCGTTTCTTTTCATCGGAGGCCATCATTTCAGCTACCGTTATCCAATTATTCCGGTGCTTCGTTCAAGTGTTCTTTAATCAACTCATGATCTCTTCATTCCTTTGCATCTAAATTCCCTCTAGCATATTTGTTCTTCTAATTCTTCTCGGTGATTCATTCTCTTTTGTCATTCAATTTTCGAATTCTTACGGTGGTTCATTCAAGATTCTTTTTCCTTGATTATCATTTCAATCCATTCATTATTTTGAATCCTACCGGTGGTTCATGAAGACTTTCTCAAGTTTTGCGCCATATTTCCCTTAATCCTTTTCAAGAAGAATAAGTAGTATGCAAAAATCCATTGCTTGTCATCAATTTAATTTGATGAAGGATAAGCATACAATAAATCTTATTCTTATTTCATCCAAGTGAGTAATCCCTTTTCTTCGGAGTTTGTTCTTGATGAATAAATTCTAGTTCCAAGTGATTCCATTTTTCTTTTCCGGAGTTCAAAATTTCCACGGCCATTTCGTCGGAACCCCCATCTAAATCATCGCAAGGCTCGCCTTATTCTTTTTATCCTTCATTTCTATCTCATAATCTTTTTGTTACCGGAGTTCTTATGGTGGTTCGTCAGTATTTAATTCATTCTTCAAGAGTTCATCAAGATTTTGTTGGAGAAATTCAAGCATCTTTTCTTCTCGCGTCTTGAAGTGTAATTAATTCTCCATATTATTTTGAAGTGGAGTTTTGCATTTCTTCGTTCCTCTCAGCTATTCAATCTTTTCCGCTTGTGGTCGGAGATCACCTCATAATTTTGAGATGTTATCTATAAGTCCACAACAAGCTTATTCTTTTCGTTGTTGATTTTTTCAACAACTCTGTTCAAACCTTCCTTCTAAAGATGTTTCCAATTTCATTCGTATCACAAGTTGTCATCTTCTTCTCCATTCTTCTCTTTCAACTTTTTCAATTCCTCTGGAGGCTTTGTGTTGTTCCTCTCGTCAAGTATCATTCCATCCTCTCAATTTCGTGTTCTATTCTTTCCTTGTTTCAGCCAGAGTGCTACCTAAATCCTTTCGATCTTATTCGTTTCTTATCTCGTTCTAACCGGAGTGGTTTCATAGTCTATCTGATTCCGTGAGCTTTCGATTCTCGTCATTCTCATCGTTCCCCTCTTTTTCTCGAGTGCTCTCGATTCTTTGCTTCTTCTCTTGAGTTCTTGTTTCACATCATCCCTTTTCCCTTCCGTCTCGGTCCTAAGATCTCGGGACGAGATCTCTTGTTAGTGGAGGAGAGTTGTAACGCCCCGGATTCGATGCACCAGGTGTCTGCCAGTTATTCGCCATCCTTGACATGTCATGTGCTTGCGTGTTGCACTTTGCCATGTCATCATCTGCATTTCATATCATGTCATCATGTGTATCGCATTGGCATACGTGTTCGTCTCATGCATCCGAGCTTTTTCCCCGTTGTCTGTTTTGCAATTCATCACTCTTATGTCCTCCGGCGTCCCCTTTTTGTCTCCTGTTGTGAGCGGGTGTTAAACTTTCTCGGAATGGCCCAAGGTTTGCCAAGCGGCCTTGGTATAGCACCAGTAGACCGCCTGTCAAGTTTCGTGCCATTTGGAGGTCGTTTGATACTCCAACGGTTAACCGGGGAACCGTAAAGCCTCTTTTGTGTGCAGCCCAACACCCCTCCAAACTGGCCCACTAACCCATCCTAACCCCTTCATGCTCTCGGTCGTTCGATCACGATCGTGTGGCCGAAAACCGCACCTCATTTGGACTCTCCTAGCTCCCAGAGTCTATAAATGGGTCCTCCCCGTCCAAATCTGGGTCCAAACCCTAATTTCTCCTCCCCCACCGCGCCGGACACGTCCGCCCGTCGCCCCCGGCCAATCCCGCCGTGCCACGTCTCTGCGCCGCCGGCCCGCGGAGCCCATCTAGGGCCCGCGCAAGCCCGTCCGTGCCGCCACCCGGCCCGCGCATCGCCGCCGCCACTCCCATCCGCGCCGCCTCGCCGGACCGCGCCCTCCCGTCGGCGCGCTCCGCCCCCGACCACGCGCCCGGCCCCGCCGCCCTTCGCCGCCGGCGCGCCCGC